>NC_048589.1:32620481-32697981 GCF_013265735.2 Oncorhynchus mykiss
GGGGACCTACAATTCTGCAGAAATGTGTTGGTATCGGAGCTCTACAGACAATTTATTCGACCTCATGGCTTGGTTTTTGCTCTGACATTCCCTGTCAGTTGTGGGACCTTATATAGACAGGTGTGTGCCTTTCCAAATTATGTCCAATCAATTGAATTTACCACAGGTGGACTCCAATCAATATTTAGAAACGCTCAAGAATGATCAATGGCTTTGTCATTATGGGGTTGTGTGTGTAGATTGATGAGGATTTTAAGTAATCCATTTTATAATGAGGCTGTAATGTAACAAAATGTGGAAAAAGTGAAGGGGTCTGAATACTTTCAGAATTCACTGTAAACTCTGATGTGTCGCCAAGGTGGTCTGTCAAAAGCATTGATATACGTCCCTCAAAGGTTGTTTGAATGTGTCAGTATATTTGTTTATGCCACTGGGTGATCCTTAGGTTACAGCAATCCCCCTCCCTTCCTCCATGCCTCCCTCCCTCCCTCTGTGGAGCTGAGGATAGTTTCCAGGAGCCTGTCGTGGCTTAGCAGGAACAGGTATCTGAGGCCTTTGGCACGGGGCCCAGACGGAGATAGAGAGTGTCACTGGAGGCCTACTGGAGGGAGGAACGGCGGGAGGGAGGGAATGAGGGGGCTGAGAGCAGACAGCTCCAGGGCAGGTGTTGAAATACACCCTGGCTCCTTAGGTGGTGATCGCTGCAAAAATATGCTGTCTGCCAGTTTGCAGTTAGCTCAGATACACTCTCTGTCTCTCCTGAAACACACACGCAAGTACACCCCCCCCCCCCCCCCCCCCCCACCCCGCCACACACATACACACACACAGACACACACACACAAACACATACACACATAGGGTGACAGCTTGTGTTTATTAGATCTGTGCCTCAAATTGTAAGAAGGAAAAGAAAGAAGAAAAGGTGAATATTTTACCTCCAGCTTCAGCCAAGGCAGCATCCATGGGCCTTTGAGCTATTTGTCCTTTTATCATTGTCAACAGCACATTGTCAACAGCGCATGGTTTCAGTGGTTTCAACTGCATGTTTGTTTCTTCTTCTATGAGGACCACCAAAGCTCCAGCACTTTAACATGACTGCATGCTTTTTCTCTCTGCTCCAAAGCACAAGTAAATGGTCAGACATGCATAATGTACCATTTGCAAGACAATGCTGTATTTATTCTTACAGATTGCATGTTCTCTGCTTCCATTGTTTTATGATGGTTTCAGATTACACTACACAAACAAACAAAACAATCCTTTTGTCGTCTTTGTCTGTCAGAAGTATTTTTCCTCATTTAGTTCCTGTGGTGTTCTCAACTTGGAGGTACATTAACCTGTTGTGCCTTTGGAGAGGTAGTGGAGGAGAGGAGGAGCGGAAGAGAGGAGGGAGGAAAGGAGAGGAGGAGAAGAGGATAGGAGGCAGGTGAGGAGAGGAGGAGCAGAGGAAATTAGGAGAGGAGGGAGGAGAGGAGGAGAAGAGGATAGGAGGCAGGAGAGGAGAGGAGGAGCAGAGGAAATGAGGAGAGGAGGGAGGAGAGGAGGGATGAAAGGAGGAGGAGAAGAGGATATGAGGCAGGAGAGGAGAGGAGGAGCAGAGGAGATGAGGAGAGGAGGGAGGAGAGGAGGGATGAAAGGAGGAGGAGAAGAGGATATGAGGCAGGAGAGGAGAAGAGGAGCAGAGGAGATGAGGAGAGGAGGAGCAGAGGAAATGAGGAGATGAGGAGAGGAGGAAGGAGAGGAGAGGAGGAGCAGAGGAAATGAGGAGAGGAGGGAGGAGAGGAGGGATGAAAGGAGGAGGAGAAGAGGATATGAGGCAGGAGAGGAGAGGAGGAGCAGAGGAGATGAGGAGAGGAGGGACGAGAGGATAGGAAGGAGGAGAGGAGGGAGGAGGAGTGGCGGAGAGGAGGGAGGAGAGGAGGGCGGAGAGGAGAGGAGGAGAGGAGGGAGGAGAGGAGGGCGGAGAGGAGAGGAGGAGCAGAGGAGAGGAGGGAGGAGAGGAGCAGCAGAGGAGATGCGAGGTGGTGAGTGGTGGCTCAGAGCTGTGCTGTGACCTTCTGTCTCATCCCAACCGTTTCACCTCAGCTGTCAATCAAGCATGTAGCGCCCCAGGATGTGAAAGTCGTATTTGTATTTGTATTTATTATGGATCCCCATTACTCTTCCTGGGGTCCAGCAAAATAAAGGCGCTTATATGATTTTTAAAACATTACAAAACGTTCATTACAGAATTCTCAACGCACTAAAGTTGTGTCCTCAGGCCCAGTGGTGGAAAAAATACCCAATTTTCATAATTGAATAAAAGTAAAGATACCGTAAAAGAAAATGACTCAAGTAAAAGTAAAAGTCACCCATTAAAATACTACTTAAGTAAAAGTCTAAAAGTATTTGGTTTTAAATGTACTTAAGTATCAAAAGGAAAATTAGAAATCATTTAAAAAGTCAGACATTAAGCAAACAAGACGACACAATTTTCATGTTTTTTTTATTTATTTACGGAGAGGCAGGGTCACAGTTCAACACTCAGACATAATTTACAAACTAAGCATGTGTTTAGTGAGTCCACCAGATCAGAGGCAGTATTGATGACCAGGGATGTTGTCTTGATAAATGTGTGAATGTAGTCATCGCTCTACTGTATGTACTGTAGTACTGTGCGCCACCTGTAGTCTGTTCTGGATTTGGGGACAGTGATGAGACCTTCGGTGGCATGTCTTGTGGGGTAGTGGCCTCTGTCCCCATGCGGTCTACATTTAAAAACAACCATTCTCTCTCTCTTTTCTTCACAACACTCTCTCGTCTCTCTTTCTCTTGCTTTCTCTCTCTCTCTCTCTCTCTCTCTCTCCTGTTCTCTCTCTTTCTCTTTCTCTCTTTCTCTCTTTCTCTCTTTCTCTTTCTCTCAATCTCTCACCCGCTCTCTCTCTCTTTCTCTCTCTCTCTCTTTCTCTCTCTCTCTCTTAATTCAATTCAATTCAATTCTCTCTCTCTCTCTCTGTTACATGACAGGATTAAAGTGAGTCCAAATGTAAATCTCCTGACCCTCTGCTCTCTTTCCTGCAGGCTAATATTGTGTAAGAGGAGTTCTGTGCCCAGTCTCAACCAGCCTGAGACATGGCCTAAGGCTACCTCACCTGTCCCTTCACACACACAAACACACACACACACACATACACACACCCTCACACACCCTCACACACACACACACACACACACACACACGTCCTCCATCCTTATCACCCTGTTTTTTCATCTTCATCTCTCCCTGCCACGCTGAGATGCTTATATTATATTCCATGTCTTGATCTCTAAGTCCTGAACCTTTTAACACTACTCTGGCCTTTACCTGTAATCCCATTTCATAAATATTTAAAACAGGAAATCTCCTGGAGGTGCCGTGATAATCATCTTATCTGAAACCATTATGATTGTAATTACCTGGCTTTGATTCCTAACTTGGGAGCGTGGTTAGTCCGGGACCTGCAACATTCGGGTTAAAGAGGTCTTTGGAATTAGGCCCCTGAGATTGAGTCCCTTTGGAAACAGGGATTAGTGACGCGGGAAAAGGTTATCGCTTTAAGTTCCAAAAATACTAATAATATTCTGTCTATTTTAAAATGAGAATCTATTCAAAATCAAATAATTTGCATAGAATACAGTGCAGTGTACACAGTAGGCCTACAATGAAAAGCTTACTCTTAAGATCCCTCCCCAAAATGCTTTATAGAACTCTGGGTCTTCCTTTCCTGTGGTGGTTCTCAAGTGCCGGCCCCTTAAACCATCAAGAACTATGATGAAACTGGCTCTCATGAGGACTGCCACAGGAAAGGAAAAACCAGAGTTACCTCTGCTGCAGAGGATGAGTTCATTGTTAACCCTCCTTTTGTGTTAATTTCATTTTACAGTTTTTTCCAACTGCTTACACACAAAATCATTTCATGTCACACGATTTTTGAAACCTCTCACACAAAGTGCAAAACTACACACCAAATATCCAAAACCATAAGCTATTTCTCAGCGTTTGACTCAGTTGTCAATTGCATAAAACACTTTTTTCATAACACTACACACAATGATCTACCTAAAACACAGAAATCTAACAGGAAGTGACTTGCTTTCCTTTTCCAAACACAACCAATCAAAATGCTACACTTATTCACCAGGTCACACACACACTCCTCACATGTGCCATCACTAATAGCTTAACTGATCACTAACCAATCACTGCTTTACTGTAGTATAGGCCTATAAATAGGTCAAAGGTCAGATTATCTGTTTTGAACAATGGATGCCAACAATGGACAGAGAGCAAGAGGAGTAGGAGGGAGAGGACGAGGACGAGGGCAAAGAAGAGAAGGAAGGAGAGGCATCTTTAATGAGATTAGGGCAAAATTTGTTGATCATGTGATCAACCACAGTTTGACCATGAGAGAGGCTGGACTGAGAGTCCAGCCCAATTTGAGTCGATTTACAGTGGCGTCCATAATTCGAACCTTCAGAAATGAGAACAGGTATGCAACTATCTAATTACTATTTTAGCATTACAGTAATGTACTGTAAAATACGCATGACTTCATAACATTTGTAACTCTAAGCCATCCATTTACTGCACTGCATTGAATGAATACGGTTGGTTATCATGCTGTACTACATTTTTTTGTACATTGTTTACAGTTCCTATGCTGAACACATACTGTGTTTGAATTCTGTACAGAGTGGAAAGGCAAAGACATCATGGAGGACGAGGACGCTTGTTTACAGATGTACAAGAGACTGCAATTATAAATATGGTCTATGTGGGGACATAGAGGTTGCCTCTGTCCAAGGTTGGATACGCCATGCTAGGAGATTCTTCCCTCGATGTTTGGCAAGAGAAAACCTATCTTGTGATGTGGACGAAGAATTGTGGCCAGACTCAGGCCGGAGAAGAGATGAAGCGTAGCTTAGCACTGGTGACTGCCCCCCCCCCCTCCCCACCCCACCCCCTACCAATTCCTGTACTGCCCCCTTGAGACGCCACACACAATTGTGTTCTTTACTGTATTCTAAAGAATATACTTTTGGTTTACATATGTTTATGGTTGTGTTGTATGCTACTGTATACAACAGTAATGTTTGGCCTAATAAATATTTACTGTTTCTACATTGCATTGGTGTTTACAGTGTACTTGTTACCCCTCTCAGCAGATTACTTTCACTGTAGAACATTGTATTGGTGTTTACAGTGTACTTGTTACCCCTCTCAGCAGATTACTTTCACTGTAGAACATTGTATTGGTGTTTACAGTGTACTTGTTACCCCTCTCAGCAGATTACTTTCACTGTAGAACATTGTATTGGTGTTTACAGTGTACTTGTTACCCCTCTCAGCAGATTACTTTCACTGTAGAACATTGTATTGGTGTTTACAGTGTACTTGTTACCCCTCTCAGCAGATTACTTTCACTGTAGAACATTGTATTGGTGTTTACAGTGTACTTGTTACCCCTCTCAGCAGATTACTTTCACTGTAGAACATTGTATTGAAATGTAGATATAAGCCTATGAAAGACCAAAGAGCTTTAGATTTAGAACAACAGTGTTTACATGGTATATCCAAAAATGTACTATTATGAAAGCAGTGTTTGCCATTTGCTGCAAATGCTTCATTCTGACATGTGTTCATGGCATTTTGAAAGCAGTGTTACATTTTGAAGGAGATGTGAGGCATTTTGCATTTTGCGTGTGCAGTTTTGCGAATTGTGTGTAGAGTTTTGAAAAAAAGGAGACAGTTTTGAAAACTTGTGTAAGCAGTTGGAAAAAACTGTAATTAACTCTGTGTTCCCGGTTCAAAATGACCACCCCATTATAGCTGATTATAAATCCATAATCAATTTAAGATTATTTTGACTATAACAAATACTCAGATGAAACACATTGTGCTATTTATCACAGACTACTTTGTGTCAAAATTTAACAAGGACTCTCTCCTCCTCACCAGTGTCATGATCAAAGATATGATCAAGAGCCTCACATACAGTACATTGTCTGGTCATTGTGCTGCCACAGAATGAAATGTGAGCAAGGCCTCAAAAAAGCTTTATATACCAGAGCTGCGAGAAAAGTTCTATATATTATTGAAACAATGTTGTGATTGATTGTGAGAATACCAATAGGTGTGGTTCCCGTAGGGGAAAGATTCTATTGGGGAAAGGTTCCCGTAGGGGTTGCCATGGAAGCCAAGAAGGAGAGTGGTTGTGTGTGTGTGTGTGTGTGTGTGTGTGCGCGCGCGTGCGTGTGCGTGCGCGTGCACGTGCATGTGTGTGTGTGTGTGTGTGCTCAAACACACTTACATGTGGGGGTCTGGGAGAGGAAGTGTGTCCATCTTATGAATGGGCATGTGCCTGAACTCAATTTTACACACAAATTGTAATCTCACCCATTAATTTCTAATGACCAGTCATTTTTGACCGGGAACACCACAGGTGTACATATTCATCAAAATGTATTTTGTGTGTTCAGATGCCCTGTGTGGACAAAGTCATGGAACCTTAAGACAATCAGATTAAATGAACTACATTTTTCAGAGAGAAAACTTGTAAATCGGTCCAATTCAACACGAACACAACAGATTTAAAAATGTATACACATGGAGGAAAGGCATAGGAGCCAGGCAGCTAGCTATACATTGGGACCTTGTTGAAGTGAAGAAAGGAAACATTATTTTTGCTGTAAGCAGCACAGCCAAAAAGAGGCTGCGTTTAGCCATACAGTGTGCCACTGCCACCCTAACTGCAATGAAAAAAAGGGAACATGTTTTCCTTACAGAAGGCCTGTGCTGCTGTAAAGAACTTGGCTTTGTGTCTGTCCCCTCTTACCACTTTGACATGGCAAAGAAGGGACTAAATGACTGGGCAAGCAAGAGTCCATAATTAACCACATAGGAGACAGGCTCTGCTTCTCCTAAAACACACACATTAACGCACACACAAACACACACACACTCTTACGAAGGCACACTAACGCATGGACATGCATGTACACACACAGACACACACACACTCTTACGAAGGCACACTAACGCATGGACATGCATGTACACACACAGACACACACCCACTCTTACGAAGGCACACTAACGCATGGACATACATGTACACACACAGACACACACACACTCTTACGAAGGCACACTAACGCATGGACATGCATGTACACACACAGACACACACACACTCTTACGAAGGCACACTAACGCATGGACATGCATGTCCACACACAGACACACACACACTCTTATGAAGGCACACTAACGCATAGACATGCATGTACACACACAGACACACACACACTCTTACGAAGGCACACTAACGCATGGACATGCATGTCCACACACAGACACACACACACTCTTACGAAGGCACACTAACGCATGGACATGCATGTACACACACAGACACACACCCACTCTTACGAAGGCACACTAACGCATGGACATGCATGTACACACACAGACACACACCCACTCTTACGAAGGCACACTAACGCACGGACATGCATGTACACACACAGACACACACCCACTCTTACGTAGGCACACTAACGCATGGAAATGCATGTACACACACAGACACACACCCACTCTTACGAAGGCACACTAACGCATGGACATGCATGTACACACACAGACACACACCCACTCTTACGAAGGCACACTAACGCACGGACATGCATGTACACACACAGACACACACACACTCTTACGAAGGCACACTAACGCACGGACATGCATGTACACACACAGACACACACACTCTTACGAAGGCACACTAACGCATGGACATGCATGTACACACACAGACACACACACACTCTTACGAAGGCACACTAACGCACGGACATGCATGTACACACAGACACACACCCACTCTTACGAAGGCACACTAACGCACGGACATGCATGTACACACACAGACACACACCCACTCTTACGAAGACACAAACTAACGCACGGACATGCATGTACACACACAGACACACACCCACTCTTACGAAGGCACACTAACGCACAGACATGCATGTACACACACAGACACACACCCACTCTTACGAAGGCACACTAACGCACGGACATGCATGTACACACACAGACACACACCCACTCTTACGAAGGCACACTAACGAACGGACATGCATGTACACACACAGACACACACCCACTCTTACGAAGGCACACTAACGCATGGACATGCATGTACACACACAGACACACACACACTCTTACGAAGGCACACTAACGCACGGACATGCATGTACACACACAGACACACACCCACTCTTACGAAGGCACACTAACGCACGGACATGCATGTACACACACAGACACACACCCACTCTTACGAAGGCACACTAACGCACGGACATGCATGTACACACACAGACACACACCCACTCTTACGAAGGCACACTAACGCACGGACATGCATGTACACACACAGACACACACCCACTCTTACGAAGGCACACTAACGCACGGACATGCATGTACACACACAGACACACACACACTCTTACGAAGGCACACTAACGCACGGACATGCATGTACACACACAGACACACACACACTCTTACGAAGGCACACTAACGCATGGACATGCATGTACACACACAGACACACACACACTCTTACGAAGGCACACTAACGCATGGACATGCATGTACACACACAGACACACACCCACTCTTACGAAGGCACACTAACGCACGGACATGCATGTACACACACAGACACACACACACTCTTACGAAGGCACACTAACGCACGGACATGCATGTACACACACAGACACACACACTCTTACGAAGGCACACTAACGCATGGACATGCATGTACACACACAGACACACACACACTCTTACGAAGGCACACTAACGCACGGACATGCATGTACACACAGACACACACCCACTCTTACGAAGGCACACTAACGCACGGACATGCATGTACACACACAGACACACACCCACTCTTACGAAGACACAAACTAACGCACGGACATGCATGTACACACACAGACACACACCCACTCTTACGAAGGCACACTAACGCACAGACATGCATGTACACACACAGACACACACCCACTCTTACGAAGGCACACTAACGCACGGACATGCATGTACACACACAGACACACACCCACTCTTACGAAGGCACACTAACGCACGGACATGCATGTACACACACAGACACACACCCACTCTTACGAAGGCACACTAACGCACGGACATGCATGTACACACACAGACACACACCCACTCTTACGAAGGCACACTAACGCACGGACATGCATGTACACACACAGACACACACACACTCTTACGAAGGCACACTAACGCACGGACATGCATGTACACACACAGACACACACACACTCTTACGAAGGCACACTAACGCATGGACATGCATGTACACACACAGACACACACACACTCTTACGAAGGCACACTAACGCACGGACATGCATGTACACACACAGACACACACCCAGAAGAAACACAGGGTTGCTGGTACAGGGCTTTTAATATGAAGCAGCTATAATAACAGGGTTGCTGGTACAGGGCTTTTAATATGAAGCAGCTATAATAACAGGGTTGCTGGTACAGGGCTTTTAATATGAAGCAGCTATAATAACAGGGTTGCTGGTACAGAGCTATTAATATGAAGCAGCTATAATAATGTCTGGTAAATTTACTTTGAATCCAGTGTTATTTATGTTTGCCCACATGCTCGACAGGCCTCTCACTTTTTTTACCGGCAGCCTCTCCCTGATCCCAGATGTGTCTTATAGGAGCAGGGAGGGGCTGGACTAAGGCCACACGTCAACTGCTCTTGAACAAACAAATCTCCAGAGGGTCTGTGCTACCCACGTCCAGACACACACACACACACACAAACACACACACACACACACACATACACACACACACACACACACACACACACACACACACACACACACACACACACATACATACACACACATGTATAAATACACACACACAGACATACATACATACACACACATTTATAAACACACACACACACACACACACACATTTATAAATACACACCCACACATACACACATTTACAAACGTACACACATACACACACACACGTAGGGTCAGTAACATCTTAGGGAAAATGCTCCTTTAGTTCTGCAACTTTGATAGTTGTGTCAGCAATAATATTTAATTTCTGTTTATATTTACTTTGTCTTTTTACGCGAATATGTAAAGGTAATGGTATTTGGTGTAACTAAAAGTGGCAATTGACTCCTTTTATTGAGTCATGGCATAACATGTTATAGGATCAGCAATTTTTACTTGACCCCTTCCTTAGCACTTCCTTATTAACATTTCCTTACCACTTCCTTATTAACATTTCCTTACCACTTCCTTATTAACACTTCCTTACCACTTCCTTACCACTTCCTTATTACCACTTCCTTACAACTTCCTTATTAACATTTCCTTACCACTTCCTTATTAACACTTCCTTACCACTTCCTTACCACTTCCTTATTAACATTTCCTTACCACTTCCTTATTAACACTTCCTTACCACTTCCTTATTACCACTTCCTTACCACTCCTTATTACCACTTCATTACCACTTCCTCAGTATGGCAGTATACACGCACGCACAACCCAAATACACACAGCTGTCACAATAAACGCATCCAAACTAGCAACTTCCTTGTGGTTAGGACAAGAGTATTGGCACGGGATGGGTGCCTAATAGCCATTTAGTTGATTCAAATGAGCAGATATTGGGGAAAAGTTGGTGGTGGAGTGCTTTCAAGCTGACTGCCAGCAATGGAGAGTAGGCTGCCTTCCATCTCCAGAATTACACTCAAAATATTCCTAACCATTCGGGAGAGGAGGCAAAGCAACCTCTTTTATTTTTGGGATGTTAACAGTGACTTTATTTACGGCATCAAAAAGATGGGCCGACCAAAGAATAGTTGCTTACTGTAATTGATCCATTCACTTTATTAAGGGAGTTCGGGGTGACGAGAGAGAGAGGATGGGAGAGTGGTGTTCTGTCTGTCTGTAGGCTAAACACACACACACACACCCACACAGATCGATTATCAACATAAGGTAACTGTCAAACTCCATTACCCACACAATTATATAAAAAGACAACTGTGTTTTTTTATATTTATGGACAAAAGTATTTGAATATGAATGAACACAAACATGACGTATTTTGTCATCAGTCCCAGTGGCTGTGTCCCATCTGTGATCCTTGGTGAGTGAGTAGTGAAGATGTTACATTTTAATCAATCTCCTAAATTGTTAGCATATTAAAACAAATTAATCCTGCATAAATATTGGATGTCTGTTGCTATTATGGTGAAAAATGCACGTTACGGACACAGAGTTCTGCATCCAAAACGGTACCCCATTCCCTACATAGTTTACTACTTTTGACCAGAACTCCTAGGGAATACCTAGGGAATACTTAAGGAATACAGGTACATATTGAATACATAGGGAAAATATAGGGAATACATAGGGAATATATGGGGAATACATATGTAATACATAGGGAATATATAGGGAATATATAGGGAATACATAGGGAATATATAGGGAATGCATAGGGAATATATATGGAATGCATAGGGAATATATAGGGAATACATAGGGAATATATAGGGAATGCATAGGGAATATATGGGGAATACATATGTAATACATAGGGAATATATAGGGAATATATAGGGAATACATAGGGAATATATAGGGAATGCATAGGGAATATATATGGAATGCATAGGGAATATATAGGGAATACATAGGGAATATATAGGGAATGCATAGGGAATATATATGGAATGCATAGGGAATATATAGGGAATACATAGGGAATATATAGGGAATGCATAGGGAATATATATGGAATGCATAGGGAATATATAGGGAATACATAGGGAATATATAGGGAATACATAGGGAATATATAGGGAATGCATAGGGAATATATAGGGAATACATAGGGAATATATAGGGAATGCATAGGGAATATATATGGAATGCATAGGGAATATATAGGGAATACATAGGGAATATATAGGGAATGCATAGGGAATATATATGGAATGCATAGGGAATATATAGGGAATACATAGGGAATATATAGGGAATGCATAGGGAATATATGGGGAATACATATGTAATACATAGGGAATATATAGGGAATACATAGGGAATACATAGGGAATATATATGGAATACAGAGGGAATATGTAGGGAATATATAGGGAATATATAGGGAATGCATAGGGAATATATAGGGAATACATAGGGAATATATAGGGAATGTGAAGGGCATATATAGGGAATGCATAGGGAATATATAGGGAATACATAGGGAATATATAGGGAATACATAGGGAATATATAGGGAATGCATAGGGAATATATATGGAATGCATAGGGAATATATAGGGAATACATAGGGAATATATAGGGAATGCATAGGGAATATATAGGGAATACATAGGGAATATATAGGGAATGCATAGGGAATATATGGGGAATACATATGTAATACATAGGGAATATATAGGGAATACATAGGGAATACATAGGGAATATATATGGAATACAGAGGGAATATATAGGGAATATATAGGGAATATATAGGGAATGCATAGGGAATATATAGGGAATACATAGGGAATATATAGGGAATGTGAAGGGCATATATAGGGAATGCATAGGGAATATATAGGGAATACATAGGGAATATATAGGGAATATATAGGGAATATATAGGGAATACATAGGGAATATATATGGAATACATAGGGAATATATAGGGAATACATAGGGAATATATAGGGAATGCATAGGGAATATATAGGGAATACATAGGGAATATATAGGGAATGTGAAGGGCATATATAGGGAATGCATAGGGAATATATAGGGAATACATAGGGAATATATAGGGAATGTGAAGGGCATATATAGGGAATGCATAGGGAATATATAGGGAATACATAGGGAAAATATAGGGAATGTGAAGGGCATATATAGGGAATGCATAGGGAATATAGGGAATACATAGGGAATATATAGGGAATGTGAAGGGCATATATAGGGAATGCATAGGGAATACATAGGGAATATATAGGGAATACATGGGGAATATATAGGGAATACATGGGGAATACATAGGGAAAGAAAACCCCGGCAGGTACCAGGAATCCCAGAATATCGCTCTGGAGGTGGCAAGCAGGGTTCACAGGGAGTTGGGATAGGCTGTACGAACTCACCACAGATAGGGACACATTTATTGGGTGATTGTGGTTTTTCAGAGGTGGCAGGCAGCTTCTGAGCTAACTCCCTGATTTGCTCCATAATAGCTTTTAACCTATGGTCATGGCGTTCCGTCAAGGGCCTGAGCCCTTCCAAAAGGCCCTGTAACAACTCCTCATGCCTCCTAATGGTGGCTCCCTGCAGGGCGGAGATGGTTCAAGTCTGCTGGGTCTGTCATGGCCAGTTCGTACTATCAAGGCACAAGGCGAGACCCAGATGCAGACACAGGACGCAGATGGTTGGCATATGTATTAATCCAATAGGTTAAGGCAAGAGAATGGTCGTGGACAGGCAAAAGGGTCAAAACCAGTTCAGAGTCCAAAAGGTACCGAAGGGCAGGCAGAATCATGGTCAGGGCAGGCAGGATGATCAGGCAGGCAGAATCATGGTCAGGGCAGGCAGGATGATCAGGCAGGCAGAATCAAGGTCAGGGCAGGCAGGATGATCAGGCAGGCAGAATCAAGGTCAGGGCAGGCAGGATGATCAGGCAGGCAGAATCAAGGTCAGGGCAGGCAGGATGATCAGGCAGGCAGAATCAAGGTCAGGGCAGGCATGATGACCAGGCAGGCAGAATCAGGGTCAGGGCAGGCAGGATGATCAGGCAGGCAGAATCATGGTCAGGGTAGGCAGGATGATCAGGCAGGCAGAATCAAGGTCAGGGCAGGCAGGATGGTCAGGCAGGCAGAATCAAGGTCGGGGCAGGCAGGATGACCAGGCAGGCAGAATCAAGTTCAGGGCAGGAAGGATGATCAGGCAGGCAGAATCAATGTCAGGGCAGGCAGGATGATCAGGCAGGCAGAATCAAGGTCAGGGCAGGCAGGATGATCAGGCAGGCAGAATCATCGTCAAGGCTGGCAGGATGATCAGGCAGGCAGAATCAAGGTCAGGGCAGGCAGGATGATCAGGCAGGCAGAATCAAGGTCAGGGCAGGCAGGATGATCAGGCAGGCAGAATCAATGTCAGGGCAGGCAGGATGATCAGGCAGGCAGAATCAAGGTCAGGGCAGGCAGGATGACCAGGCAGGGAGAATCAAGGTCAGGGCAGGCAGATGACCAGGCAGGCAGAATCAAGGTCAGGGCAGGCAGGATGATCAGGCAGTAAAAAAGTGGTCCAGAGTCAGGCAGAGGTCACAACCGGGAAGACTATCAAAAAGAGAATAGCAAAAGGAGTACGGGAAAAACATGCCCGTTGACTTGACTAACATACAAGACGAACTGGCACAGAGACAGGAAACACAGGGATAAATACACTGGGGAAAATAAGCGACACCTGGAGGGGGCGGAGACAATGACAGGAACAGGTGAAACAGATCAGGGTGTGACAGGGAATATATAAGGAATACATAGTGCATATATAGGGAAAACATAGGGAATAAATAGGGCATATATAGGGAATATATAGGGAATACATAGGGCATATATAGGGAAAACATAGGGAATACATAGGGCATATATAGGGAATATATAGGGAATACATAGGGCATATATGGGGAATATATAGGAAATACATAGGGTATATATAGGAAATATATAGGGCATATATGGGGAATATATAGGAAATACATAGGGCATATATGGGGAATGTATAGGGAATATATAGGGAATAGGTTGCCATTTGGAACACAACCCCAGAATTATTGATTCTCTCTCACCGTAATAGCTAGAGATGAAAACAAACAATTTACGGTACGTCTGGGTGCGTGCGTGCGTGCATGTACATGTATGTGTGTTTGTGCATGAATGCATGTGTGCATGCGAGAGTGCATGTCTGTGCATACGCATTTTCCTGCATTTGTGCATGCCTCTTTGTGTGTGCGCATGTTTTTGTATTACTGCTGATGGGATGTGAAGACAGCCAGACTTGCTCGCAAACAAACTGCGATGATGAAACTGTTAGCGTGTACCATGAAACTGTAAGCGTGTACCATGAAACTGTTAGCGTGTACCATGAAACTGTTAGCGTGTACCATGAAACTGTTAGCCTGTACCATGAAATTGTTAGCGTGTACCATGAAACCGTTAGCGTGTACCATGAAACTGTTAGCGTGTACCATGAAACTGTTAGCGTGTACCATGAAACTGTTAGCATGTACCATGAAACTGTTAGCGTGTACCATGAAACACTTAGCGTGTACCATGAAACTGTTAGCGTGTACCATGAAACTGTTAGCGTGTACAGACTCCTGAAACCAATGCTAAATGTAGACAACATGTCTATAGTTACAACACGGCTCTCAATTTACACCGATCACTGTTGATCGATGTTTTGGGGTCAAGGAACTCCATAGACTATGGGTATCTGTGGCATAATGTGGTGACCGATCTGAATGAACCTTTTCATTACTGTCTATGTCCGCATGTGACACCTGGATGAATGTAATGTGTCTGATAGTAAATAGTGGAGAGATTGATGCTAGATTAATTAAAGGAGTATTGTTATCCCACACGTCTTTCTTCCCTGGTTTCTGTGGGTGTAGGAGACACATCTTCATGTCTGTATCTCATCAACCTCTTGCTTGAACATTTCACGATTCTCTACCTTCCTGTAGTTGTCATTGTCTGACGACAGCGTGTTGTGACACGAGAGAGTCATTTCCCCCCAACACAATCATCCTGAGGGACCATGTGCATTCTTCAGTCAAATCAAGAGGAGAGCAATTAACTAAGAGTATCTTACAGATTTGATTCAATGGCATGCCCCATTTTTTTTCCTGAGATCAGGTTTCAGACCAATCTGCAAGCCTGAACAAAGACAAAATATTTACTTTGGGTACCTTATAGACTCTTCAACATTAAATAAATACAAACAACATTAAATTACAATAAATGACATCACAAATCGACAAAGTACAGCTTAGGATAGTAAATGCTGATTCCTAGCGTCATCAATCCTGGGATGAGAAGATTCAAACTTGCTCAAGCCAATCCCCAGGGTTTCTCCACATGTGACAGACAGTTATTGATGGTATGTTGTTCTGGAGGCTTGGGAGTGTTGGACTGAAGACCAGACCCCCCACTGTAGAACCAGGGTTGGACTGAACCAAAGCTGGATGGGCTGGGCTGGGTAGGACAAGGCTGAGAGGCCTGAATATACTCAGCTGGGCTAAACTGGGAGGGCCTGGGTTAGATTCCACTGAACCTAGATTCATGCGGGTGGACTTGGCTGGTGGAGACCAGCCCCTATTGATTTCCTCTCTGAATTCCACAGTGACACTCTCCCCAATCTGGATCCCATCACAACTGTAGCCCACCAGGCTCCTCACAGATGAAACCAGGGACATGTTCTGGAGTCTTCAGCCTGCCCTTGTGGCCCTTCCCCTGGGTATAGAGTCAGCAATCCTCCCCTCTCTCCTCATCTCCATTCCATATGTCTGGATAATCACTGGGGCTGAAAGATGATTCTGACTTTGGCTTCCAAGATGCATATGTGAAATGTCAAGAGTGTATCTAGATTGCTTGGAAATGACAAAAAGAGGCTGTTCAGGCAGAGATCAACAAAGCGTTAACCAAGCCACCTCTGTCTGTCTGTCTGTCTGTCTGTCTGTCTGTCTGTCTGTCTGTCTGTCTGTCTGTCTGTCTGCCTGTCTGTCTGTCTGCCTGTCTGTCTGCCTGACTGTCTACATGTCAGAAGTTCTCTGAAGGACAGAGATCACATCTTTACATCACGCTCACCAACACATCGACCACATGACTACATGACCACATCAACCACATGACCACATGACTACATGACCACATAACCACATGACCACATCGACCGCATAACCACATTGCCATCCCCCCCAAACCACTTCAGGGGCAGACAGCTCCAAAGTTGCACTCGTAGAACCACCTAATCACCACGTGTCTTTTTTGGGGGAGAGAGGGACCTGAGGATGAGGGGTTAGGGAGTAGGTCAAGGTCCACTCTCCTCCTCTCTCTCTCTCTCTCCCTCTGTTCCTCCCTCTCTCTCGGTCCCTCTGAGCTCTTATCTGTGATTGGTAATGTCCAGTGAGTGACGTCTTCCTATGTGGCTGGCGAGGTCTGGCAGCCATGCCGACGGGACGCCACCTGACACACAGCAAAACAACCAAGGGAACTAGAAGGCGCCCAAACCAATAATCCTCTCTCTGATATAATTCGTGAATCCCAAATGGCACCCTATTCCCTATATAGTGCACTACTTTTGAACAGTGGGCCTTGTTTTAAAGTACTGGACTTAAAAGGGACAGGGTTCCATTTTGGACAAAGTTATTTTCTCTCTCTCTCTCTCTCTCTCTCTCTCTCTCTGCATCTGTCTCTGCCTCTATCTCTCTCTCTGTCGCTCTGGCTCTCTCTCTGCCTCTCTCCCCCTCTGGCTCTCTCCGCCTCTCTCTTTCTCTGCAACTCTCTCTCTCTTGCTCACTCTCTTGCTCTCTCTCTCTCTTTCTCTCTCTTTCTGTCTACCCAATGACTGACTTTATCTGGTCACTTCTCACCAGCTGCAGTATGGACAGCTGTCCCTCTCCTCTCTTGGTTTGTTTGTTTCAGAGGGAGAGGAGGAGAGGGGGAATACTGTAGGCTTGAGTCGTCAGAGAAGTCCCATTGACGAAGGTTTCCGTAGCTATGACACAGTCCTGTTTAATTTAAATGGAGTAAGTGAGGGGATTGATGGAAGAACCGCCATATTTGTTTATTTTTGTTGCTTTTACGTGTTCAGTGTAAATACTTCACTCTACTTACATTGACAACAAATGACACAGTTATGTCCTCTACTGTCTCTATGTGATTCTCTGACAACGAGAGCAAGGTTATGTCCCAAATGTAACACTGGTACCCTATGGGCCCTGGTCAAAAGTAATGCACTAAATAGGGACTAGGGTAACATTAAGTATGCAGTCTCTGAGACCAAAAGCAATTCTGCAAGGTCTTTTAGATCAGAGCAGGACATCTCCACTACTGTGCATTCTCTTTAATGCTGTCAGCCTCAGCCCAGAGAGATGCTGAAGAGGACATTTGAAGAGGAAAAGTGTTTGCTAATCAGTGTATGGGTCAGCATGTAACAGAATATTTATCCACTGGTTTATTTGGGCAGCTGTATTTTGACCAGTGGGATGGATGGATGACGGATGTGGCTTTGATCAAGAGGACAGATTCTGTTTGAACGAGTCATTTGGCTAAGGACACATGCCGATGCAGGGGGACGCAGGCAGGAGGCAGCAGCTATGGTATGCGTCCCAAATTGCACCCTATTCCATATATAGTGCACTACTTTTGACCAAAAGTAGTGGATGCAGTCTCTCGCACAGCTAGATCTGGCACCTGTGGGACTAATGTTGCGATCTACATTTAAGGGGGTTAGTTTGATGTGCAGTCAACGCCTGCCAAGTGCCCGGTATATGTTTTATATATGTTTTATAAGCAAACAATACTGAACAAAAATATATACGCAACATGCATCAATTTCAAATATTTTATTGAGTTACAGTTCATATAAGGAAATCAGTCAATTGGAATGAATTCATTAGGCCCTAATCTACAGTACCATTCAAGAGTTTGGACACACCTACTCATTCAAGGGTCTTTCTTTATTTTACTATTTTCTACATTGTATAAATAATAATGAAGACATCAAAACAATGAAATAAGTCATGTAGTAACCAAAAAAGTGTTAAACAAATCAGAATACGTTTCATATTTCAAATTCTTCAAAGTAGTCACCCTTTGCCTTGATGACAGCTTTACACACTCTTGGCACTCCTGGGCTGGTGTGATTACACGTGATCTGCAGTTGTGAAGTCGGTTGGATGCACTGCCAAATTCTCTAAAATGACGTTGGAGGCGGCTTATGGTAGAGAAATTAACATGACATTTTCTGACAACAGCTCTGGTGGACATTACTGCAGTCAGCATGCCCATTGCAAGCTCCATCAACATTTGACACATCTGTGGTATTGTGTTGAGTGAATACATAGGGAACTCAGAACAAGAACAAATGCTCACAAACAGGTATCTAAACTAATTTGTGCAAAACATTTGAGAGAAATAAGCTTTTTGTGGGTATGGAACATTTCTGGGATCTTTTATTTCATCTAATGAAACATGGGACCAACACTACATGTTGCATTTATAGTTTTGTTCAGTGTAAATAAACACATGATAAACAAAATATTTTTAATAGCTCCAGAAGTCTACATGCTTTCAACGGTCCCAAGCTATTTAATATATCAAGAGTCAACAGCACATTAACCCCAGTCTAGGCCCTGGCAACCAATCAAAACGAAAGATTCAGGGCTGGATAGAGGCCACCTGACACAAGTAGAGATTTCTCATTGGTTGGGGAGTTGAGTTAGAACCTCATGTGAACTTCCTTGGACTGTGTCCCAAATGGCACCCTATATAGTGTACTACTTTTGACCAGGGCCTATCGGTTTCTTGTAAAAAGTTATGCTCTGTGTTGGCAATAGGGTGCCATTGGGGATGTACACTTCCAGGCTGGAACAGAACAGAGCAGCTACTGTCTGAAAAGGAGAATTATCTCTGAATGAACCAGCTCCCGTTTCACCCACAAATGTTCAATTTCTTATTTTTTCTTCCACAAAAAGAGAGAGCAATTCTAACAGGTTGTCACTGGTCATTCCAACCATCAGTGTAATTTCAGGTTTCATGAAAGGGTTTTCATTATTAGTCTATTAGCTGCAACGGAAGTTCGTCGTAATCCTGCTGGACACTGATGAACTATTACGTACTCCATTCATTAGATCACTGTGCTACACTCTACCTCACCTCAAAATTAGCCTTTTGCTATTTGTGTATGACACACACACACACACACACAGACACACACTGTCACTGCTTCGCCTGTATGCCTGCCCCCCACTCGGGGAATGAGCAGGAGCATGCAGTCTTTCCCATTAATACGCCACTCATTGAAATGCTACGACAGTTTCTTGGCTGTGGCTCGGGCGAGCCTGACAGTCGTGGTCACCCCATACCAGACCTCACCTCTACTCAGGGCACAGATAAATCCTGTGTGATTGATTGGAGTGGCTTTCTACTCATTCGTTAGCTGGGGCCCTGTCAGGCAGGCCCTGGCAGGTACCTTCATGTAGGCAGCCTTTTCATCCCCATGTGGTCTCGGGCACTCTCTCTCTCTCAGCAGCTTATTAACAATATTTTAGACATTTATATTGCAGGGATTAGGGCTATCCCTTCTCCTTTGTTCTCCTGACAAACCCTAAAGTGTTTTAGAGGATCGCTGTCTCCACTCTTTTTGTGCAAAATCACACAGATTGAATTATCTTCTTTCTGCATTTTTTTGTATACATTTTATTTTTTTCTTCATATTTACACGTCTCCCTCCCTCCCTTTCCTCTATTATAACACATCACAGGAGTTGCATCTCTCCCACTTACATTCTATCATTGGTAGTCCTTACATTCCACACCAGACAAGCTAATCTACATTTCCCAATCCAGTGGTGTAGACTAGACAAATGGGTAAGGAGACAGATCAGAACTACAAGTGTGTTACCCATAGATAACCCCAGGTGCCCTCTAAACTTCTCTCTCTCTCTCATCCACTCTCCTTCCCCCTACCCCAACCTCTCACCCTTTTTCTCTCCCTTTCTCTCTATCCCTCCTCTCTCCACACTGGCCTGTCGGTTATAGGCGTGATGCATTCTCATTTTGAGGCTCCTGTAGTCGGGAGAGCTGTCTGATCCTCCAGGCGTCCGAGGGGAGAATGACAGGGAGAACAATGTAGGACCAGGGACTCTGGAGAGGGAAACAACCCCTGGGTCTGATGCTGACAATTCTGAGACAGGAGAGCAGAGGAGAGGAGCAGATGAGAGCTGATTGGAGGAGCAGAGGAGAGGAGCAGAGGAGATGAGCAGAAGAAATGAGCAGTGGAGATGAGCAGAGGAGATGAGCAGAGGTGATGAGCAGTGGAGAGGAACAGAGGAGGAGAGAACCAGAGGTGTGGAGAGGAGGAGAAGAGAGGTGCAGAGGAGAGGTGCAGAGGAAAGGAGCAGAGGAGAGGAGAGGAGAGGAGAGGAGAGGAGAGGAGAGGAGAGGAGAGGAGAGGAGAGGAGAGGAGAGGAGAGGAGAGGAGAGGAGAGGAGAGGAGAGGAGGATAATAGAGCAGAGGACAGGAGGTGGGGGGAGAAGAGGAGAGGAGAAGAAGAAAGCAGAGGAGAGGAGAGGAGGAGAGGAGGAGAGGAGCAGAGGAGAGGAGAAGAAGAAAGCAGAGGAGAGGAGGAGAGGAGCAGAGGAGGAGAGGGGCAGAGGAGAGAAGAGACGAGGAGAGGAACAGAGGAGAGGAGCAGAAGAGAGGAGGAGCAGAGAGGAGCAGAGGAGAGAAGATGCCTGATCTGATTCTGTCTTATTGAAAGACAGGTTGGTGATTGGAGGCAGTGTTGAGGCCCTGATCTGCCTCTCAGAGACACATTGCCCAATACAGTTACACCTCACAGTAAAACAATGTGCTGATGCACGTTTTTATGCAAATGTACTAATTTGGTTCGGTGAAACACGCTATACACCTGATACGGTTAACCACGTTCGCCTGGGACCATAAGACTTGCATTAGCTCCCTGAGTGAATGCCTAGTCCTTTAGTTCAGTGGAGTAACACAGTGTAGTGGCATGTGTGTGTGTCTGTATGAAAGCACAATGATGCAGTAGATGTTGTTGGCATGAGTAGTGTGTGTGTGTGTGTGTGTGTGTGTGTGTGTGTGTGTGTGTGTGTGTGTGTGTGTTAGTGTGTGTGTGTTTGTGTGTGTGTGTGTTTACTTGTGTGTGTGTGTTTACTTGTGTGTGTGAAGTCTTGACACAACAGCCAGTCTGCACGTCTCCTCCACAGAGCTCAGCAAACCTCACTTGAAAACACAGCCTCCGTCTTGAGGAAAGACAGGCCTTTTGTACTGTAGAGCTGAGGCCTTCCTAATGCCAACAACTCACCAGCTCTTCGCCGCTCTTCGGGTTACAAACTCCTTAGCCAAAGATTAGTGGCTCTGTTCCAGGTATTCTTCCTTCATAAGGAAATCTTCTATTTGAGCCAGCACCCCCTCTCCTCCCTCCTCCCTCCTCCCCTCCACCTCTCCTCTCCTCTCTTCTCCTCACTCCCTTTATAGATTACCGGCATGGCAACTTCAAACTGGCGTTAGATCCTCTAGCCATAGTGGGGTTGTGGGGCTGGAATGCGTGTGTCGTTGGCGTGCTGTGGCCCAGGCAGACACCAGAAAATCCAGCCACACACTCAGCAGGTGGTCACAAAGGTACGAGAGATAGGGAGAGATAGAGGAGGAGAGAGGGAGCGAGAGAGAAGGGGAGAAAGAAAAGGATGGAAAGGAGGAAGAAAGAAAGGGATAGAAGGAGGGAGAGAGGGATAGGAATAAAGGGAACCAAAGAGAGAGGAAGAGAAGGAGGTGAACAATCTCACCATCATCTGAAGCCGTTGAACGTGTTCACAAAAACAGGGATACATACAGTAACTCATAATCTTGTACGTGGAGCCTAGGAATTATCTGGCCTGTGTTGCAGCATGGGCCTGCATCCTACAGACCTGTGCCTGTATTTGGGCCTTAGTCAGATGAGGCCTCCCCTTTGAGCAGACCTGGATGCTGGATCCTCCCCTCAGCCGGCTCCATAGAGCCTAGGTCTATTTAATCCATTGGTACTGTTTTAATGGACTCTTCCTCTGGGGGACTAAGGCCTAGCCTGGCTAAGCTCAGAAATATTATTACACTCTTACATGGTAAACAACACTCCTCCCACGGGACGGGACGGAACAGGAGGATGGAAAGAGTGTGATAATGGGAGGAATGGAGGTATATAGTGGGAGGGATGGAGAGATATGAATGGAAGGAAGGATGGAGGGATATAGAGAGAGGGATGGAGAGATATATAAAGGGAAGGATGGAGGGCTACAGAGGGAGGGATGCAGGGATATATAGAGGGAGGGACAGAGGGATAAAGAGGGAAGGATGGAGGGATATAGAGGGAGGGATGCAGATATATATAGAAGGGGGGATGAGGGATATATACAGGGAGGGATATAGGGATATATAGAGGGAGGGATATAGGGATATGAGATAATAAAGGGAAGGATATGGGGATATACAGGGAGGGATGGAGGGATGTGGGGATATACAGGGAGGGATGTGGGGATATACAGTGGGACTGTTGGGATATACAGGGAGGGATGTTCGGATATACAGGGGGGATGTGGGGATATACAGGGAGGGATGTGGGGATATACAGGGAGCGATGTGGGGATATACAGGGAGGGATGTTGGGATATACAGGGGGGATGTGGGGATATATAGATGGGATGTGGGGATAAACAGGGTGGATGTGGGGCTATACAGGGAGCAATGTGGGGATATACAGGGAGGGATGTGGGGATATACAGGGGGGATGTGGGGATATACAGGGAGGGATGTTGGGATATACTGTGGGAATGTGGATATATACAGTGGGAATGTGGGGATATACAGGGAGGGATGTGGGGATATACAGGGAAGGATGTTGGGATGTGGGGATATACAGGGGGGATGTGGGGATATACAGGGAGGAATGTGGGGATATACAGGGAGGGATGTGGGGATATACAGGGAGGGATGTGGGGATATACAGGGGGGATGTGGGGATATACAGGGAGGGATGTGGGGATATACAGGGAGGGATATTGGGATATACTGTGGGAATGTGGGTATATACAGGGAGGGATATGGGGATATACCTGGAGGGATGTTGGGATATACAGGGGGGATGTGGGGATATACAGGGAGGGATGTGGGGATAAACAGGGAGGGAGGTTGGGATGTGGGGATATACAGGGGGGATATGGGGAAATACAGGGAGGGATGTGGGGATGTGGGGATATACAGGGAGGGATGTGGGGATGAGGGGATATACAGAGAGGGATTTGGGGATCTAGGGATATACCAGCAGGGATGTTGGGATATACAGGGGGGATGTGGGGATATACAGTGGGAATGTGGGGATATACAGGGAGGGATGTGGGGATATACAGGGAGGGATATTGGGATATACTGTGGGAATGTGGGTATATACAGGGAGGGATGTGGGGATATACAGTGAGGGATGTTGGGATATACAGGGGGGATGTGGGGATATAAAGGGAAGGATGTGGGGATAAACAGGGAGGGATGTTGGGATGTGGGGATATACAGGGGGGATATGGGGGAAATACAGGGAGGGATGTGGGGTTATACAGGGAGGGATGTGGGGATGTGGGGATATACAGGGAGGGATGTGGGGATGAGGGGATATACAGAGAGGGATTTGGGGATCTAGGGATATACCAGGAGGGATGTTGGGATATACAGCGGGGATGTGGGGATATACAGTGGGAATGTGGGGATATACAGGGAGGGATGTTGGGATATATAGGGGGGATGTGGGGATATACAGTGGGAATGTGGGGATATACAGGGAGGGCTGTGGGGATATACAGGGAGGGATGTGGGGATATACAAGGAGGGATGTGGGGATATACAGGAGGGATGTTTGGATATACAGGGAGGGATGTGGGGATATACGGGGGGATGTTGGGATATCCAGGGAGGGATGTTGGGATGTGGGGATATACAGGGGGGATGTGGGGATATACAGGGAGGGATGTTGGGATGTGGGGATATACAGGGAGGGATGTGGGGATATATATAGGGGGGATTTGGGGATATACAGGGAGGGATATTGGGATATACTGAGGGAATGTGGGTATATACAGGGAGGGATATGGGGATGTGGGGATATACAGAGAGGGATGTGGGGATATACCGGGAGGGATGTGGGGATATACAGGGGGGAAGTGGGGATATACAGGGAGGGATGTGGGGATGTACAGGGGGGATGTGAGGATATACATGGAGGGATGTTGGGATGTGGGGATGTTGGGATATACGGGGAAGATGTGGGGATATACATGGAGGGATGTTGGGATGTGGGGATGTCGGGATATACGGGGGGATGTGGGGATATACAGGAAGGGATGTTGGGATATACAGGGATCTATGTTGGGATGTGGGGATGTTGGGATATACAGGTAGGGATGTTGGGATATACGGTGGGAATGTGGGGATATACGGTGGGAATATGGGGATATACGGTGGGAATGTGGGGATATGCGGTGGGAATGTGGGGATATACAGGGAGGGATGTTGGGATATACAGGGTGATGTGGGGATATACAGGGAGGGATGTGGGGATAAACAGGGAGGGATGTTGGGATGTGGGGATATACCGGGGGGATATGGGGAAATACAGGGAGGGATGTGGGGATGTGGGGATATACAGGGAGGGATATGGGGATGAGGGGATATACATGGAGGGATGTGGGGATATACAGGGGGATGTTGGGATATACAGGGGTGATGTGGGGATATACAGGGAGGGATGTGGGGATATATGGGGGGAATGTGGGGATATAGGGGGGGGGGGTGTGGGGATATAAAGGGAGGGCTATGGGGATATATAGGGAGGGATGTGGGGATATATGGGGGGAATGTGGTGATATACGGGGGGATGTGGGGATATACAGGGAGGGCTGTGGGGATATACAGGGAGGGATGTGGGGATATACAAGGAGGGATGTGGGGATATACAGGGGGGATGTTTGGATATACAGGGAGGGATGTGGGGATATACGGGGGGATGTGGGGATATCCAGGGAGGGATGTTGGGATGTGGGGATATACAGGGGGGATGTGGGGATATATATAGGGGGGATGTGGGGATATACAGGGAGGGATATTGGGATATACTGAGGGAATGTGAGTATATACAGGAAGGGATATGGGGATGTGGGGATATACAGAGAGGGATGTGGGGATATACAGGGGGAAGTGGGGATATACAGGGAGGGATGTGGGGATATACGGGGGGATGTGGGGATATACAGGGAGGGTTGTGGGGATATACGGATATACAGGGAGGGATGTTGGGATGTGGGGATATACAGGGGGGGTTATGGGGATGTGGGGATATACAGGGGGATGTGGGGATATACAGGGAGGGATGTTGGGATGTGGGGATATACAGGGGGGATGTGGGGATATACAGGGAGGGATGTTGGGATATACGGGGGGGATGTGTGGATTAACATTGAGGGATGTTGGGATGTGGGGATGTTGGGATATATGGGGAAGATGTGGGGATATACATGGAGGGATGTTGGGATGTGGGGATGTCGGGATATACGGGGAAGATGTGGGGATATACATGGAGGGATGTTGGGATGTGGGGATGTCGGGATATACGGGGGGATGTGGGGATATACAGGAAGGGATGTTGGGATATACAGGGAGGGATGTTGGGATGTGGGGATGTTGGGATATACAGGTGGGAATGTGGGGATATACGGTGGGAATGTGGGGATATACGGTGGGAATGTCGGGATATACGGTGGGAATGTGGGGATATACAGGGAGGGATGTTGGGATATACAGGGAGGGATGTGGGGATATACATGGAGGGATGTTGGGATGTGGGGATATACAGGAGGGATGTGGGGATATATGGTGGGAATGTGGGGATATACAGGAAGGGATGTGTGGATATACAGGGGGGATGTTGGGATGTGGGGATATACAGGGAGGGATGTTGCGATATACGGTGGGAATGTGGGGATATACAGGAAGGGATGTGTGGATATACGGTGGGAATGTGGGGATATACAGGGAGGGATGTTGGGATATACGGTGGGAATGTGGGGATATACAGGAAGTGATGTGTGGAAAGACGGTGGGAATGTGGGGATATACATGTAGGGATGTTGGGATGTGGGGATGTTGGGATATACGGGGGGATGTGGGGATATACAGGGATGGTTGTGGGGATATACAGGGGGATGTTGGGATATACAGGGAGGGATGTGGGGATATACAGGAAGGGATGTGGGGATATGCATGGAGGGATGTGGGGATATACAGAAAGGGATGTGGGGATATACAGGAAGGGATGTGGGGATATACAGGAAGTGGTGTTGGTATATACATGGAGGGATGTGGGGATATACAGGAAGGGATGTTGGGATACACAGGAAGGGATGTGGGGATATACAGGAAGGGATGCTGGGATATACATGGAAGGATGTGGGGATATACAGGAAGGGATGTTGGGATATACAGGAAGGGATGTTGGGATATATGATGGGGGATGTTGGGATGTGGGAATATACAGGGAGGGATGTGGGAATTTTCAGGGAGGGATGTGAGAATATACGGGGGGAATTTGGGGATATACAGAAAGGGATGTGGGGATATAAAGGAAGGGATGTTGGGATATACAGGGAGGGATGTTGGGATATACATGGAGGGATGTGGGGATATACAGGAAGGGATGTTGGGATATACAGGAAGGGATGTGAGGATATACAGGAAGGGATGTGGGGATATACAGGAAGGGATGTTGGGATATACAGGGAGGGATGTTGGGATATACATGGAGGGAAGTGGGGATATACAGGAAGGGATGTTGGGATATATGATGTGGGATGTTGGGATGTGGGAATATACAGGGAGGGATGTGGGAATTTTCAGGGAGGGTCCTGGGAATATACAGGGGGGATGTGGGGATATACAGGGACGGATGTTGGGATATACATGGAGGGATGTGGGGATATACAGGAAGGGATGTTGGGATATATGATGGGGGATGTTGGGATGTGGGAATGTACAGGGAGGGATGTGGGAATTTTCAGGGAGGGTCCTGGGAATATACAGGGGGGATGTGGGGATATACAGGGACGGATGTTGGGATATACATGGAGGGATGTGGGGATATACAGGAAGGGATGTTGGGATATATGATGGGGGATGTTGTGATGTGGGAATATACAAGGAGGGATGTGGGAATATACGGGGGGATGTGGGGATATACAGGGAGGGATGTGGGGATGTACAGGAAGGGATATGGGGATCTACAGGAAGGGATGTGGGGATATACAGGAAGGGATGTGGGGATATACAGGAAAGGATGTGGGAATATACAGGAAGGAATGTGGGGATATACAGGAAGGGATATGGGGATATACAGGAAGGGATGTGGGGATATACAGGAAGGGATGTGGGGATATACAGTAAGGGATGTGGGAATATACAGGAAGGGATGTGGGGATATACCTGGCGGGATGTGTGGATGTGGGGATATACAGGGTGGGATGTGGGGATATACAGGGAGGGATGTGGGGATATGACAGTTATGACTGTTTGATATCAATCGCAGGTTAAAACTGTAAAACTGTACTTAGTTTTAGACTAGATATGGATGCAACGTTATGAAGCTGACAAGGACGTATGTGAGAAATGCGTTCAACTCCTTTAACCCTTGTGTGGTGTTGATGTTTTTGTTATTCATCCAATGTTCGTGGGTCTGATGGACCCACAACATAATTGGGTTTTTAAAACAATACAGCCATAACAATTTATGTAGAAATGCTAAATACTTAGATGTTGACCAATTACAAGCATTATAGACAGCATACATGGGTAATATTTGCCATTTTACCTCTGCTCGATCACATTTATCAATAAAAGCGCTATTAGTTTTTTCAAATTAAATGTGATTTTTATAAGCAAATTGTCACGACTTCCGCCGAAGTCGGCTCCTCTCCTTGTTCGGGCGGCGTTCGGCGGTCGACGTCACCGGTCTTCTAGCCGTTGCCGCTCCACTTGTCATTGTTCCATTTGTTTTGTCTTGGGTACAGTGTTGAACCCGAGTGTGTTTATTGTTTGCTTATGCATTATTGTGACATTTGTCGCGCTTTGCACTTTTGCCATTTGGCTGGAGGTTTTTGACGCAGTTGCGTCCGTCTGTTGTTACTTGTGCCAATTAAAGTGTCTGATCACCACTCTCCGCTCTCCTGCACCTGACTTCTTACCAGTAGCACACAACCTGACACAAATATCTATTATAATCAAGACATGGGTGGAATAAATCATGTTTATCTTGAACAAATATAAATTAAAGGTATTGATAAAGGTTTTCATCAATATTGATGTTTATTGCTTTGAACTGAACAAATTTTACATACAGTAATTTATGGAAATGATAAATGAGCCCCATTGAACACAAATTAGGGACGGTATACACACCACATGAGGGACAGAGTTCTACTGTGTGTGTGTTGCAAATATATTTACAGTGCCTTGCGAAAGTATTTGGCCCCCTTGAACTTTGCGACCTTTTGCCACATTTCAGGCTTCAAACATAAAGATATAAAACTGTATTTTTTTGTGAAGAATCAACAACAAGTGGGACACAATCATGAAGTGGAACGACATTTATTGCATATTTCAAACTTTTTTTAACAAAACAAAAACTGAAAAATTGGGCGTGCAAAATTATTCAGCCCCCTTAATTTAATACTTTGTAGCGCCACCTTTTGCTGCGATTACAGCTGTAAGTCGCTTGGGGTATGTCTCTATCAGTTTTGCACATCGAGAGACTGAAATTTTTTCCCATTCCTCCTTGCAAAACAGCTCGAGCTCAGTGAGGTTGGATGGAGAGCATTTGTGAACAGCAGTTTTCAGTTTTTTCCACAGATTCTCGATTGGATTCAGGTCTGGACTTTGACTTGGCCATTCTAAAACCTGGATATGTTTATTTTTGAACCATTCCATTGTAGATTTTGCTTTATGTTTTGGATCATTGTCTTGTTGGAAGACAAATCTTCGTCCCAGTCTCAGGTCTTTTGCAGACTCCGTCAGGTTTTCTTCCAGAATGGTCCTGTATTTGGCTCCATCCATCTTCCCATCAATTTTAACCATCTTCCCTGTCCCTGCTGAAGAAAAGCAGGCCCAAACCATGATGCTGCCACCACCATGTTTGACAGTGGGGATGGTGTGTTCAGGGTGACGAGCTGTGTTGCTTTTACGCCAAACATAACGTTTTGCATTGTTGCCAAAAAGTTCAATTTTGGTTTCATCTGACCAGAGCACCTTCTTCCACATGTTTGGTGTGCCTCCCAGGTGGCTTGTGGTAAACTTTAAACTACACTTTTTATGGATATCTTTAAGAATAACACTTCCGGCACCGACAGAGATGGCCGCCTCGCTTCGCGTTCCTAGGAAACTATGCAGTGTTTTGTTTTTTTATGTGTTATTTCTTACATTAGTGCCCCAGGTCATCTTAGGTTTCATTACATACAGTCGAGAAGAACTACTGAATATAAGATCAGCGTCAACTCACCATCAGTACGACCAAGAATAGGTTTTTCGTGACGCGGATCCTGTGTTCTGCCTTTCACCCAGGACAACGGAATGGATCCCATGCAGCGACCCAAAAAAACGACTCCGAAAAAGAGGGAAACGAGGCGGTCTTCTGGTCAGACTCCGGAGACGGGCACATCGTGCACCACTCCCTAGCATCCTTCTCGCCAATGTCCAGTCTCTTGACAACAAGGTTGATGAAATCCGAGCAAGGGTAGCATTCCAGAGGGACATCAGAGACTGTAACGTTCTTTGCTTCACGGAAACATGGCTCACTGGAGAGACGCTATCGGGGGCGGTGCAGCCAGCGGGCTTCTCCACGCATCGCGCTGACAGAAACAAACATCTTTCTGGTAAGAAGAGGGGCGGGGGCGTATGCCTTATGACTAACGAGACATGGTGTGATGAAAGAAACATACAGGAACTCAAATCCTTCTGTTCACCTGATTTAGAATTCCTCACAATCAAATATAGACCGCATTATCTACCAAGAGAATTCTCTTCGATTATAATCACAGCTGTATATATCCCCCCCCCCCCCCAAGCAGACACATCGATGGCTCTGAACAAACTTTATTTGACTCTTTGCAAACTGGAATCCATTTATCCGGAGGCTGCATTCATTGTTGCTGGGGATTTTAACAAGGCTAATCTGAAAACAAGACTCCCTAAATTTTATCAGCATATCGATTGCGCAACCAGGGGTGGAAAAACCTTGGATCATTGTTACTCTAACTTCCGCAATGCATATAAGGCCCTGCCCCGCCCTCCTTTCGGAAAAGCTGACCACGACTCCATTTTGTTGATCCCTGCCTACAGACAGAAACTAAAACAAGAGGCTCCCACGCTGAGGTCTGTCCAACGCTGGTCCGACCAAGCTGACTCCACACTCCAAGACTGCTTCCATCACGTGGACTGGGACATGTTTCGTATTGCGTCAGATGACAATATTGACGAATACGCTGATTCGGTGTGCGAGTTCATTAGAACGTGCGTTGAAGATGTCGTTCCCATAGCAACGATTAAAACATTCCCTAACCAGAAACCGTGGATTGATGGCAGCATTCGCGTGAAACTGAAAGCGCGAACCACTGCTTTTAATCAGGGCAAGGTGACTGGTAACATGACCGAATACAAACAGTGCAGCTATTCCCTCCGCAAGGCTATCAAACAAGCTAAGCGTCAGTACAGAGACAAATTAGAATCTCAATTCAACGGCTCAGACACAAGAGGCATGTGGCAGGGTCTACAGTGAATCACGGACTACAAGAAGAAATCCAGCCCAGTCACGGACCAGGATGTCCTGCTCCCAGGCAGACTAAATAACTTTTTTGCCCGCTTTGAGGACAATACAGTGCCACTGACACGGCCTGCAACGAAAACATGCGGACTCTCCTTCACTGCAGCCGAGGTGAGTAAGACATTTAAACGTGTTAACCCTCGCAAGGCTGCAGGCCCAGACGGCATCCCCAGCCGCGCCCTCAGAGCATGCGCAGACCAGCTGGCCGGTGTGTTTACGGACATATTCAATCAATCCCTATACCAGTCTGCTGTTCCCACATGCTTCAAGAGGGCCACCATTGTTCCTGTTCCCAAGAAAGCTAAGGTAACTGAGCTAAACGACTACCGCCACGTAGCACTCACTTCCGTCATCATGAAGTGCTTTGAGAGACTAGTCAAGGACCATATCACATCCACCCTACCCGACACCCTAGACCCACTCCAATTTGCTTACCGCCCAAATAGGTCCACAGACGATGCAATCTCAACCACACTGCACACTGCCCTAACCCATCTGGGTAAGAGGAATATCTATGTGAGAATGCTGTTCATCGACTACAGCTCGGCATTCAACACCATATTACCCTCTAATCTCGTCATCAAGCTCGAGACCCTGGGTCTCGACCCCGCCCTGTGCAACTGGGTACTGGACTTCCTGACGGGCCACCCCCAGGTGGTGAGGGTTGTTTCCCCGCCTGGTACCTGCAACTGCTCCGCCCACAACCGTAAGGCTCTCCAGAGGGTAGTGAGGTCTGCACAACGCATCACCGGGGGCAAACTACCTGCCCTCCAGGACATCTACACCACCCGATGTTACAGGAAGGCCATAAAGATCATCAAGGACATCAACCACCCGAGCCACTGCCTGTTCACCCCGCTATCATCCAGAAGGCGAGGTCAGTACAGGAGCATCAAAGCTGGGACCGAGAGACTGAAAAACAGCTTCTATCTCAAGGCCATCAGACTGTTAAACAGCCACCACTAACATTGAGTGGCTGCTGCCAACACACTGACCCTGACACTGACTCAACTCCAGCCACTTTAAAAATGGGAATTGATGGGAAATGATGTAAATATATCACTAGCCACTTTAAACAATGCTACCTTATATAATGTTACTTACCCTACATTATTCATCTCATATGCATACGTATATACTGTACTCTATATCATCGACTGCATCCTTATGTAATACATGTATCACTAGCCACTTTAACTATGCCACTTTGTTTACATACTCACCTCATGTATATACTGTACTCGATACCATCTAGTGTATCCTGCCTAAGCTGCTCTGTACCATCACTCATTCATATATCCTTATGTATTCTTTATCCCCTTATACTGTGTATGAGACAGTAGTTTTGGAATTGTTAGTTAGATTACTTGTTGGTTATTACTGCATTGTCGGAACTAGAAGCACAAGCATTTCGCTACACTCGCATTAACATCTGGTAACCATGTGTATGTGACAAATAAAATTTGATTTGATTTGATTTGAAATGGCTTTCTTCTTGCCACTCTTCCATAAATGCCAGATTTGTGCAATATACGACTGATTGTTGTCCTATGGACAGAGTCTCCCACCTCAGCTGTAGATCTCTGCAGTTCATCCAGAGTGATCATGGGCCTCTTGGCTGCATCTCTGATCAGTCTTCTCCTTGTATGAGCTGAAAGTTTAGAGGGACGGCCAGGTCTTGGTAGATTTGCAGTGGTCTGATACTCCTTCCATTTCAATATTATCGCTTGATCGATTTTTCAGTTTTTGATTTGTTAAAAAAGTTTGAAATATCCAATAAATGTCGTTCCACTAGTTTTACTAGCATCTCGCTCACTCACATATATAGTTACAGCAGACAAAGGTAGGAGAGTCAGACACACACACATGCAACATCACTCACACTTACTTCTGGTATTGGAGTTGTTGGTTCTGTGGGTCAGGCGGATGGGGCACCAGCATCCTCCTCCTGAATCCTCCTCACAATGGCTTCAGAAGCTGGGGTCCTTGGGATATGTTGACTCCTCTAGATTTGATGTCTTACCAATGCGTTGCCCAGCTCCTCAAGAAAGATCCGTCTCCTCAGGAGCTTCCCTCTGTTTCAATCTGGGTTCAACGCCATACGGATGACAAACGCATTGTACGTCGAGATATCCAAGATGTTGGAGAATATCACAAGTGGCCAGGGTTCTTACTTAGCAGCTGTAGCCAGTCACAAGCTTGTTGAAATTGTCCACCCCTCCTTTTGTGGCTTTGTAATCCATTATGATTTCTGGTTTTTGATGTTCCTGGCCACAGATTCTCCCATCCTTATGCAGCGTACTCATGAGTACCACCTTTTTGCCTTCTTTGTCACGTAGGAAACTATGGCCGTGTCGGCAGTGAACACAAACTTAGAGGAATTGAAGTGAGAGCTCTGGCTTGTTTTTTGTTCTGTTCCTACCATCTTCAGCTTCCTCTAGTAGGAGCTCCTGTTCCAGCATGTGCAAAGTAAAAAAGGTTATTGCATGTGACGTTGTGGACATGGAGTCCCTGTGTCATGTCCAGGACAACCCGCATCCCTTGGTTCTTTTTAGTGGATCCTCCAACTGGCTTCCCCGTATACACTTGCAAGTTCCACACATATGATGAAGCATCATCACAGGCAGCCCAGATCTTGATTCTATATTTTGCGAGTTTAGACGGTATGTACTGCCTAAAGGGGCTGGGCCCAGGGTTGTAAAACAGGGGAAGGCGGTCCACCACTTGTCCCACAATGACCTGACCACACTTTCTCTCTGCCGCCGAGCTGGTCTGTTGTCTCATTTATCAAAGCGGATAATCCCGCAAATAATGTGGATGTTTTCCAGAGACATTGTTGCAAGGAACATTTCTCTGCCATTTTTTGCATCCCACAGGGATTCTGTGGATTCCCCATTGGATCTGAAAACACCAGCAAGGATAAGAACACCAAAGTATGCAAGTAAATTCATTTGTCCATCTCCTTCCATCTCTCTCCAAAAACATGCCTTCCCTCCAAATTAGTGCAGAATTACTTTCTGGATGGTGTCTGGGATGAACAGTTCAAAAGAAGGCTTTATGTCCTCACATGAGTAACCACCATCCGCGTCGGCCCTGGTTGCATCCGTATCACATTGGCAGCCATGCGGGGTGGCTCATTCTCTGGGCAAGAAGATCATTCAATTTCACAATTTTTTGACACCCATATTTCTCCTCCTGCAGGCTGCTGATGAGCTGGTTGCTGACGGGCTGGTCCTGGGGCTGGCTGAGGGTCAATCTCATCCTCTTCTTCCAACTCACTGTCAGACTCTGAATTGACAGAGACACGATCCTCATATTCTGAAAATTATTCATCTTCCAAAATGGAAGACAGTCCTTCCACACTAGCTTCTCTCTCTGCAAAAATGCCCTCTGAGCAAAAATTATATTTGCCATACTGATTGATTGTGGTAAGGAGCCACACATTGTTGTTTCCCTCCCAATTTGCACCTGGCTGGGGTAGAGTGTGGGAAAATACTGCATTTTCTACAATGTATCAAAGTAATGTATCAAAATTATGTATTGTACTAACATTGTGCAGGTTCCCACTAGACATTGTGTAGTTTCACACACTACAAATTGTAAATTGTGTAAGAAAAGCAGGAGACAGGCAGACAGGCAGGGAGACATACAGGTTATTGGTGCTGTGTTGAAACAGCAGGGCCAGTGAGGAGGAATACAGAGTGAAGGCACACAGCAAACCTTTTTGTTTCATTTTTACTTGTTTTCAAATACACACAGTTTTCCACACTTTCATTACCCTCGGGTCCCGAACACCACATATGTAATATAAATGTGTAGGGGCTGCACAGTGTGCACTCCATAAAAATGTGTTATTTTACATGTTCTTCACAGAAAATGAGCAAAGCCTCAGGGTTTAATTTTTTAAAAATGTATCATTTTTCTTTTAGTAAACATTGAAAATGGGCCCCACAGACCAGAATACCACACAAGGATTAACCTTCACTGTTACGCCCAGTTAGCTTTTGTTCACAAATCTCAATGCACGTCTGTGTATACAACAGTCTCTCCAAGACCTTGGCATATGTTCCCATGTCCTATGTCAAACAACTGACAAAAATAGCAGACCAACAGCAACTAAAAAACAGTTTACTCTCTGCTATCCCCCACACCCACATAGACCAAACATGCAGATGCTCTGTCACATTCAGTTGTCCAGCCGCCGTGCAGGTGACCTTCAAAGTAAATACCTTGGCAGCCAATGGAACTCTGAGAATGGAACACAAAACATTCCAGAACAAAGCTCTGCCTTCCACACAACAAGTCTGCGTTCCCACTGTGGCTCAAGAATATAGCGTCTGCTGGAATATAGAAAACATGTAGGCAGTGACAATGGTGACGGGTTCAATGTCTCAGAACAGGAAAACATGTAGCAAAGATGTGTTTGTACCGTTAATTTTCTTTAGAGTACCTGACAAATTTAGCTAGGCAAGGCTAGAATATGATGTTTTGGAACCCTGGTGTTAACATTATTCAAATCAAATCAAATTTATTCATATAGCCCTTCGTACATCAGCTGATATCTCAAAGTGCTGTACAGAAACCCAGCCTAAAACCCCAAACAGCAAGCAATGCAGGTGTTGAAGCACGTTGGCTAGGAAAAACTCATTGGAAAGGCAAAAACCTAGGAAGAAACCAGGATATTTAAAACAATAATTTATTTTATTCATTTATTTATTTAGGAAAGTCAGTTCAGAAAAAAATCATATTTTCAATGACGGCCTAGGAACAGTGGGTTAACTGCCTGTTCAGGGGCAGAACAACAGATTTTTACCTTGTCAGCTTGGGGATTTGAACTTGCAACCTTTCGGTTACTAATCCAACGCTCTAAACACTAGGCTAGCCTGCCACCCTAAGAGGGGTGGCCAGTCCTCTTCTGGATGTGCCAGGTGGAGATTATAACAGAACATGGCCAAGATGTTCAAATGTTCATAAATGACCAGCATCGCCAAATAATAAGTCTGGGACAGGTAGTACGTCCGTTGAACAAGTTAGGATTCCATAGCCGCAGGCAGAACAGTCGAAACTGGAGCAGCAGCACGGCCAGGTGGACTGGGGACAGCAAGGACTCAACATGCCAGGTAGTCCTGAGGCATGGTCCTAGGGCTCAGGTCCTCCGAGAGAGAGAAAGAAAGAGAGAAAGAGAGAATTAGAGAGAGCACACTTAAATTCACACGGAACACCGGATAAGACAGGAGAAGTACTCCAGATATAACAAACTGACCCTAGCCCCCCGACACATAAACTACTGCAGCATAAATACTGGAGGCTGAGACAAGAGGGGTCAGGAGACACTGTGGCCCCATCCGATGATACCCCCGGACAGGGCCAAACAGGAAGGATATAACCCCACCCACTTTGCCAAAGCACAGCCCCCACACCACTAGAGGGATATCTTCAACCACCAACTTACCATCCTGAGACAAGGCTGAGTATAGGCCACAAAGATCTCCGCCACGGCACAACCCGGGGGGGGGGGGGGGGACGCCAACCCAGACAGGAAGATCACATCAGTGACTCAACCCACTCAAGTGACGCACCCCTCCCAGGGACGGCATGAAAGAGCACCAGTAAGCCAGTGACTCAGCCTCTGTAATAGGGTTAGAGGCAGAGAATCCCAGTGGAGAGAGAGGAACCGGCCAGGCAGAGACAGCAAGTCTAACCTAGAAGTAACAAAAGTGTGGATGAATTTTTCTGCATCATTTTTTAACAGAAAGTTTCTGATTTTTGCAATGTTACGTAGATGGAAAAAAAGCAGCCTTGAAACAGTCCTTGTCCTGTCCTTGAAACAGTCTTGATATGTTCATGAAAAGAGAGATCAGGGTCCAGAGTAATGCCGAGGTCCTTCACAGTTTTATTTGAGACGACTGTACAACCATTAAGATTAATTGTCAGATTCAACAGAAGATCTCTTTGTTTCTTGGGACCTAGAAGAAGCATCTCTGTTTTCTCAGAGTTTAAAATCGAACGTTTGCACCCATCCACTTCCTTATGTCTGAAACACAGGCTTCTAGCGAGGGCAATTTTGGGAAACCATGTATCATTGAAATGTACAGCTGTGTGTCATCCGCATAGCAGTGAAAGTTAACATTATGTTTTCAAATGACATCCCCAAGAGGTAAAATATATAGTGAAAACAATAGTGGTCCTAAAACGGAACCTTGAGGAACACCGAAATTTACAGTTGATTTGTTAGAGGACAAACCATTCACAGAGACAAACTGATATCTTTCCGACTGATAAGATCTAAACCAGGCCAGAACTTGTCCATGTAGACCAATTTGGGTTTCCAATCTCTCCAAAAGAATGTGGTGATCGATGGTATCAAAAGCAGCACTAAGGTCTAGGAGCACGAGGACAGATGCAGGGCCTCGGTCTGATGCCATTAAAAGGTAATTTACCACCTTCACAAGTGCAGTCTCAGTGCTACGATTGGGGTCTAAAACCAGACTGAAGCATTTCGTATACATTGTTTGTCTTCAGGAAGGCAGTGAGTTGCTGCGCAACAGCCTTTTCTAAAAATGTTGAGAGGAATGTAAGATTCGATATAGGCCGATAGTTTTTTATATTTTCTGGGTCACGGTTTGGCTTTTTCAAGAGAGGCTTTATTACTGCCACTTTTAGTGAGCTTGGTACACATCCGGTGGATAGAGAGCCGTTTATTATGTTCAACATAGGAGGGCCAAGCACAAGAAGCAACTCTTTCAGTAGTTCAGTTGGGCCGTGATTATTTTCATCATTGTGTCAAGAGACATAGTTGTCATTGTGTCAAGAGATATAGTACTAAAACACTTGAGTGTCTCTCTTGATCCTAGGTCCTGGCAGAGTTGTGCAGACTCAGGACAACTGAGCTTTGAAGGAATACGCAGATTTAAAGAGGAGTCCGTAGTTTGCTTTCTAATAATCATGATCTTTTCCTCAAAGAAGTTCATGAATTTATTACTGCTGAAGTGAAAGCCATCCTCACTTGGGGAATGCTGCTTTTTAGTTAGCTTTTAGGATTGTTATTTCTTTCCTCAATTAAGTTGGAAAAATAGGATGATGGAGTAGCAGTAAGGGCTCCTAGATACTGCACGGTACTGTCTTTCCAAGCTCGTCGGAAGACTTCCAGTTTGTCAAGGACATTAGTCAAGGATATGATGTTTTAGACCCTGGTTTTAACATTAGTCTACAATATGTTTTGGACCGTGGGGTTAATATTTGTCTAGAAAATGTGGTTTTGTCCCCTGGGGTTAATATTAGTCTTGAATATTATATTTTGGACCCTGGTGTTAACATTAGTCGAGAAAAAGATCTGGCAAGAGATAATGTGTACTCTAGTATGGTAACGTATAGGAATAGATCCACAGCTGGACATAAACACAAAGGCATTGAAGAGGACTTGGAGGCGCTAAAATGAATACAGCATAGTAGGCTCGAGCTGCATTACACATAGACAGTGAAGAAACTATAGTATGTTCCATATGATACAGCTTTCCATGGGCAGAAAGCACCAAGCTGTGTCTCTGATTCCAGACAGCCCGGATGGGGCTCGCTGACCACATCTCAGTGTCCGGCAGACAACAGCTACTGCATGCTCTGCTCGACACGAAACAACCACAACATAATTGTGCCAAGGCAGCGACAGCAGCAAGGTGGCCTGTTGTGATACAAAAGCTGCATTTGGCCGTCTGTCTGAACACAAAATGGTCACAGAGCTGTCACTCAACTACACACACACACACACACACACACACACACACACACACACAGAGAGAGACACACAAGCATGCCAGTAAAGCCACACACACCCGGGCACATGCACACACACACATACACACAAACACACACACGCTGAGCATCAGCTGTTCCGGACGACTGTGTGATCACGTTCTCCGCAGCCGATGTAAGTAAGACCTTTAACCTGTTTGGGGTAGGGGGCAGCATTTTCACTTTTGGATAAATAGCGTGCCCAAACTGAACTGCCTCATACTCTGTCCCAGATCCTAATATATGCATATTATTATTAGTATTGGATAGAGAACACTGTGAAGTTTCTAAAACTGTTTGAATAATGTCTGTGAGTATAACAGAACTTATTTAATTAACAGGCGAAACCCCGAGGACAAACAATTCAGATTTGTTTTTGAAGTCACTGTCTTTTCAATATGTTTTCATGGGGAATCCAGAATTCCAATCGACTTTCCTGCAATTGATTGAGGTTTTTCCTTTGTGTAATGAAGAAGTACCATAGCTCAGAACGAACGTCACTTCATGTGTACCTTTTGATAGAAGCGCGTAACCAGAAAAGTAGCGTCAGTTTGTTTTACTCCTGTATTGAACACAGATCATCCCGTCTTCAATTTGATCAATTATATAAGTTTAGAAACACCTAAAGTTGTATTACAAAAGTAGTTTGAAATGTTTTGGCAAAGTTTACAGGTAACTTTTGAGATATTTTGTAGCGACGTTGCGTAAGTTGGAAGCTGTGTTTTTCTGGATCAAATGCGCCAAATAAAGGGACATTTTGGATGTATATGTACGGAATTAATCGAACAACAGGACCATTTGTGATGTTTATGGGGCATATAGGAGTGCCAGCAAAAGAAGCTCGTCAAAGGTAAGGCATGATTTATATTTTATTTCTACGTTTTTTTGTCGCGCCTGCAGAGTTGAAATATGCTACTCTCATTGTTTACTGTTGTGCTATCATCAGATAGCATCTTATGCTTTCGCCGAAAAGCTTTTTTAAAATCTGACATGTTGGCTGGAAGTAGCTTTAATTTGTTATCTCGCATGTGTAATTTAATGAAATTTAGATTTTTATAGAAATGTATTTGAATTTGGCGCTCTGCATTTTCCCTGGCTTTTGGCCATGTGGGATGCAAGCGTCCCGCCTACGCCAGAGAGGTTAAACAGGTCAAATTTCACAAGGCCACTGGGCCAGACGGATTACATGGACGTGTACTCCGTCTGTAGCCATGGAGTGCTTTGAAAGGCTGGTCATGGCTCACATCAACACCATCATCCGATAATCCCTAGACCAACTCCAATTTGCATACATCACCAACAGATCCACAGATGATGCAATCTCTATTGCTCTCCACGATGCCCTATCCCACATGGACAAAAGGAACACCTATGTGAGAATGCCATTCATTGACTACAGCTCAGTGTTCAACATCATAGTGTCCTCAAAGCTCATCAATAATCTAAGGACCCTGGGACTTAACATCTCCCTCTGCAACTGGATCCTAGACTTCCTGACGGGCCGCCCCCAGGTGGCAAGGGTAGGTAACAACACATCCACCACGCTGATCCTCAACACGGGGTCCCCTCAGGGGTACGTGCTCAGTCCCCTCCTGTAGTCCCTGTTCACTCATGACTGCATGGCCGGGCACAACTCCAACACCATCATTAAGTTTGCTGATGACACAACAGTGAATTTGAAATACATTTGATTTGATTTGATTTGGTAGGCCTGATCACTGACAACGATGAGACAGCCTATAGGGAGGAGGTCAGAGACCTGATCATTTTGTGCAAGGACAACAACTTCTCCCTCAACGTGATGAAGACAAAGGAGATGAGTGGGGACTACAGGAAAAGGAGGACAGAGCACGACCCCATTCTCATCGATGGGGCTGCAGTGGAGCAGGTTGAGAGCTTCAAGTTCCTTGGTGTCCACATCACCAACAAATTAACATGGTCCAAGCACACCAAGGCAGTTGTGAAGAGGGCACGACAAAACCTATCTCAGGAGACTGAAAAGATTTGGGAACGGTCCTCTGATCCTCAAAAGGTTTAACAGCTGCACCATCGAGTTCATCCTGACGGGTTGTATCACTGCCTGGTATGGCAACTGCTCGACCTCCGACCACAAAGCATTACAGAGGGTAATGCGTACGGCCCAGTACATCACCGGGGCCAAGCTTCCTGCCATCCAGGATCTCTATACCAGGCGGTGTCAGAGGAAGGCCCTAAAAAATGGTCAGACTCCAGCCACCCTAGTCATAGACTGTTCTCTCTGCTACCGCACGGAAAGCAGTACCGGAGCGCCAGGTCCAAGAGGCTTCTGAACAGCTTCTACCCCCAAGCCATAAGACTCCTGAACAACTAACCAAATGGCTACCCAGACTACCCCCCCCCCCCACACACACACACACACACACACTGCTGCTACTCTCTGTTATTATCTATGCATAGTCACTTTAATAACTCTACCTACATATACATAATTACCTCAACTACCTCGACACCGGTGCCCCCGCACATTGACACATTGACTCTGTACCTGTACCCCCTGTATATAGCCCCACTATTGTTATTTACTGCTGCTCTTTATTTGTTATTCTTATCTCTTATTTTGGGGGGATTTTCTTAAAACTGCATTGTTGGTTAAGGGCTTGTAAGTAATCACATGTAACATATAACATTTGATTTGATTTGATTTGACAGGTATTGGCACAAACACCTACATGTAACCCCATGGGTGGTAAGACAGTAGTCTGCCCTGGATCACACAAGGCCTCTGCAGTTGGCAGACCGAGGGACTACGAGGGAGAAAGAGAGCGATGGAATGAGAGAGAGAGAGAGAGAGAGAGAGAGAGAGAGAGAGAGAGAGAGAGAGAGGGCTGTCTGTCTGGCGGAGGCGGGGTCTCACATGCAGGACAAGCTGCTCCTGTGGGTATTATTGTGTGCTCGTGCACTCAGCTTGGCCGGCCAAACCGTTTCATGCATAGCCCGGAGCTGCCCCGGGCAGTGAGGATGTTGTCAAATGGGCCTCATGTTCTTTTGAGTATGAAAGATGAAGAAAAAAAAGCCACATCTGTGGTGGCCGCTTATCGATGAGATGTAAACAAGAGAAGGAGAGGGAGAGGAGAGGAAGATAAAGGGAAAAGGGCATAGAGGATGAACACATAGCAACAGCTATGTGAAATAGTGGAGCCGGTCTGCCTTGGTTTTAACATGACTGACAAACACACACACACATACACACATACATGTACATACATACACACACATACACACATCCTGGGGCTTTAAGTGTTACATTATAATCTGTTACAGTGCAGTGGGATCAGTGAGAGACTGAGAGACAGATCCTATAGTGTGGTCGATGAAGGGAGCAGGGAAGTCTTTCTCTTTCTTTTGAATGACTACCTCATCTCTGTACCCCATACATACAGTTCATTGTAAGGTTCCTCAGTCGAGCAGTGAATCTCAAACACAGATTCAACCACAAAGACCAGGGAGGTTTTCCAAAGAAGGGCACCTGTTGGTAAAATTTTAAAAAAGCAGGCAATGGAATATCACTATGAGTTATTAATTACACTTTAGATCGTATATTAATACACATAGTCATTACAAAGAAACAGGCGTCCTTCCTAACTCAGTTGTCGGAGAGGAAGGAAACCACTCAGGGATTTCACCATGAGGCCACAGAGTTTATTAATGTCTGTGATAGGATAAAACTGATAGTGAATCAACAGCATTGTAGGTACTCCATATTAATAACCAAAATGATAAAGTGAAAAGGAGGAACCCTGTACAGAAAATTCAAAAGAACAGCAAAAAATGTGGCAAAGAAACTCACTTTTTGTCCTGAATACAAAGCGTTATGTTTGTGGCAAATCCAAAACAAGACATCACTGAGTACCACTCTGTAAGTGGTGTGTAACTGGTGGCAGGAAAGTCAGACGTAGGAGAGCAGAACTAGGTAATAGCCAGAGCAGTTTAATTCCAAAACCAACGGCATCAAGAAAATAACAACTTGGGTACAAAACCCGTCGCGCACCAGTCAACATGTGCACAAACAATACTACACAAAGACATGGGTGGAAACAGAAGGTTAAATACACAACACTTAATGAGGGAATGAAAACCAGGTGTGTGGGAAAACAAGACAAAACAAATGGAAAATGAAAAATGGATCGGCGATGGCTAGTAGACCGGTGACGTCGACCGCCAAACACTGCCCGAACAAGGAGAGGAACCGACTTTGGCAGAAGTCGTGACACACTCTTCATATTTTCAAGCAGGGTGGTGGTTGCATCATGTTATGCCTATGCTTGTCAATGGCACGGATGAAGGAGTTTTTTGGGATAAAAATAAACTGAATCAAGGTAAGCATAGGCAAAATTCTAGAGGAAAACCTTGTTCAGTCTGCTTTCCAACAGACACTGGGAGATGAATTCACCTTTCAGCAGGACAACAACCTAAAACACAAGACCAAATATACATTTGAGTTGCTTACCAAGACAACGTTGAATGCTCCTGAGTGGCCTAGTTACAGTTATGACTTAAATCGGCTTGAAAATCTATGGCAACACTTGAAAATGGCAGTCTAGCAATAATACACAACTAACTTAAAGAAATTTTTTACAATTTAGGTTTGCAAAGCTCTTAGAGACTTACCTAGAGAGCTGCCAAAAGGTGATTCTAACAGTGGTGTGAATAGCTAGGTCAATTAAATATTTCTGTATTTCATTTTCAATGCATTGCAAAAATGTAAAAAAATACATTTTCACTTTATGGGGTATTATGGGGTATTTTGTGTAGATGGGAGAGATTTGTATTTCATGTTATCCATCGATTTCAGGCTGTAACACAACCAAATGTGAAATGGGTCAAGAGCAATGAATACTTTCTTAAAGCAGTCAGGCCTAGGTATACACTTGTTGGGCCAAGCAAAAATGTCAGTGTGGAAGACCAGAAAACACTTGATTCAGGGGGCGGATTGTACGGACCCCAGAGCTGTGCTGCTATGGCTGGTACACACTGGAGCATGTATATGGGGGGCTATTCAACTGTCTCTAGGATTTTGTAGGGGTGTGGGTGAGGAAGGGGGATTGTACAATGGATAATAAAGGGGAGTTTGTTTTTATATTTTCTAGGTCTGTTAAAATTAAGTTACATTTGTACTTTTAATTATATGCATTGCCTTCGGAAAGTATTCAGACCCCTTGACTTTTTCAACATTTTGTTAAGTTACAGCCTTATTCTAAGAAAAATATTCCCACCTTAATCTACACACATTACCCCATAATGACAAAGCAAAAAAGCGTTTATTTAAATATTTTTGCTTCTTAAAAAATAAAATAATAATAATAATATTACATTTACATAAGTATTCAGACCATTTACTCTGGACTTTGTTGAAGCACCTTTGGCAGCGATTACGGCGCTGCCAAAGTGATTATGGAAGACACTACAAGCATGGCACACTTGCATTTGGGGAGATTCTCTTATTCCTCTCTTTAGATAATCTCAAGCTTTGTCAGGTTGAATGGGGAGCGTTGCTGCACAGCTATGTTCAGGTCTCTCTAGAGATGTTCAATCAGGTTTAAGTCCAGGTTCTGGCTGGGCCACTCAAGGACATTCAGAGACTTGTCTTGGCTGTGTGTTTAGGGTTGTTGTCCTGTTGGAAGGTGAACCTTTGCCTAGTCTGAGGTCCTGAGCCCTCTGGAGCAGGTTTTCATCGAGGATCTCACTGTACTTTGGTCCGTTCACCTTTACCTTTATCCTGACTAGTCTAACAGTCCCTGCCGCTGAAAAACATCCTCACAGCACGATTCTGCCACCACCATGCATCAGTGCAGTGGATGGTGCCAGGTTTCCTTCAGACGTGACGCTTAGCATTCAGGCCAAAGAGTTCAATCAGTCCAGAGAATCTTGTTTCTCATGAGAGAGTCTTTAGGTGCCTTTCGGCAAACTCCAAGCGGGCTGTCATGTGCCTTTTACTGAGGAGGGGCTTCTGTCTGGCCACTCTACCATAAAGGCCCGATTGGAGAGCTGCAGAGATGGTTGTCCATCTGGAAGATTCTACCATCTCCACAGAAGAACCCTTGATGTCTGTCAGAGTGACCATTGGGTTCTATGTCACCTCCCTGACCATGGCCATTCTTCCCTATTTCTCAGTTTTTGCCGGGCGGCCAGCTCTAGGAAGAGTCTTGGTGGTTTCAAACTTTTTCAATGTAAGAATGACGGAGGCCCCCTAAGGGCGCTGTACTGCAGCGCCAGCTGTGCCATCAGAGTTCCTGGGTTCGCGCCCAGGCTCTGTCGTAACCGGCCGCGACCGGGAGGTCCGTGGGGCGACGCACAATTGGCCTAGCGTCGCCCGGGTTAGGGAGGGCTTGGTCGGTAGGGGTGTCCTTGTCTCATCTCGCACCAGCGACTCCTGTGGCGGGCTGGGCGCAGTGTGCGCTAACCAAGGTGGCCAGGTGCACGGTGTTTCCTCCGGTGCATTGGTGTGGCTGGCTTCCGGGTTGGATGCACGCTGTGTTAAGAAGCAGTGCGGCTTGGTTGGGTTGTGTATCGGGGAGGACGCATGACTTTCAACCTTCGTCTCCCCCGAGCCCGTACGGGAGTTGTAGCGATGAGACAAGATAGTAGCTACAACAACAATTGGATACCACGAAATTGGGGAGAAAAAGGGGTAAAAATTCAAAAAAAAAAAAAAAAAAAAAAAAAAAAGAATGATGGAGGCCACTGTGTTCTTGGGGACCTTCAATGCTGCACAAATGTTTTGGTACCCTTCCCCAAATCTGTGCCTCGACACAATCCTGTCTTGGAGCTCTGCGGACAATTCCTTCAACCTCATGGCTTGGTTTTTGCTCTGACATGCACTGTCAACTGTGGGACCTTATATAGACAGGTGTGTGCCTTTACAAATCATGTCCAATCAACTGACTTGACCACATGTGGGCTCCAAACAACTTGTAGAAACATCTCAAGGATGATCAATGGAAACAGGATGCACCTGAGCTCAATTTCGAGTCTCATAGCAATACTTATGTAAATAAGGTATTTCTGGTTTGAATTTGTAATGCATTTGCAAAAATGTCAAGAAACCTGTTTCCGCTTTGTCATTATGGTGTGAAAGGTGTCAGCACATTAACGGTGGGAATTAGCTCGCTGTGGACTACTGTACTCTACGCTACACATACACACACAAACATGCACACACACACATGTAGACTCTCACACACACACACACAGACACACACGCACACAGACAGACAAGCATGTACGCACACACAAACAGACACAGTCAGGCCATGCAGTGGCATGATACATTACTGTGTAATAAAAGATATTGAAAAATACATGCTATTCAAAACTGCTCAACTCTAACTTAGAAAACATAATCAATACCTATATCACGATTCAGGATATGACCCAGATGCAGACACAGGAGGCGGATAAAGGGCAGGTCACAGGGGCAGGTAAAGGGCAGGTCACAGGGGCAGGTAAAGGGCAGGTCACAGGGGCAGGTAAAGGGCAGGTCACAGGAGGCGGATAAAGGGCAGGTCACAGGGGTAGGTAAAGGGCAGGTCACAGGGGCAGGTAAAGGGCAGGTCACAGGGGCAGGTCACAGGGGCAGGTAAAGGGCAGGTAACCGTGGCAGGTAAAGGGCAGGTCGAGTGCAGCCAGTGGTTCGTAATCCAAGGCAGGGTTAAACAGGGACAGAACGGCAGGCAGGCTCAGGGTCAGGGCAGGCAGTAAGGTTAGATCCGGGAGACTGAAAAACGAACTTGAAAGCAGGAGAAACGGGAAACACTCTGGAAAGACCTGACAAGACATGACGAACTGGCAACAGACAAACAGAAAACGCAGGTATAAATACACAGTGGATAATGTGGAAAAATAGGAGACACTTGGTGGGCGGTGGAGACCCAAGACAGGTGAAACAGATTAGAGTGTGACAACCTAAGCTTATAAAAGCTTGAAAAATGTGTAAGTTATGCATATCCAAATGTATAAACTATGTGTATTTATATTACTGTACACAAGGTTTGTGTAATTCCTCAAACACAAGGTAAGCTAACTCAGAATACGTATGTAGGGCATACTGTACACGTATGTATACTGTACATACTCATAAAACATAAGCCATATCTATACAACACATTAACATACGTGAGAACAATGAGAGGTTCCATAATGTGGTCCCTCGCCTTTTTCTCTCACCCTCTTCATCATACGTCCCTCTCTTCCCTCACTTCATTCTATTCTTCTCTCTCTCCCAGACCTTTCTGTGCAACACACCTGTGCCTCCCTTCTGTCTCCGAGGAGGGGATGGAGAGTGTCGGAGCTCGCCATAGGTGGGAGCCAAGCATTGGTGCGGTTTGGGCGTCGATGTCACATTTGCGCGTGAGAATACGTTGGGATCGGGGTTGTGGAGAGGGGTGTGGAAGGGGGTGTGGGGAGAGGTGTGATCACGGTGGAGAAGACAGGAAAAGCATTCTCTATCACCTATTAAAGCCTCAGGTAGGGGGCCTAGATGAGGTAATAGATATCATTTCCATTCTGTGATTAATCCACATCACAAAAAACACCCTATTCCCTATTCAGTGCATTACTTTTGAACAGGGCCCATAGGGCACTAGTAAAAAGTAGTGCACTAAATATAGCTTAGGATGCCATTTGGTACGAAATCCTCATGTGACCCTGGTTCACTACCAGTGTTTATGCAATCCCAATGACAATTACTTCAAATTTAACAAAGAGATTCGATTTGACAGGTCAAAGATGAGACGTCATTACAAATGTTCTCTGGGAAAATGTTATTGTACTTTGAGTTCATGATTACTTTGTTCTGTGATGATTCTGGGGTTGTGAGGAGGCAGAGGGTGGAATCCTAACACGTGATAACATAATACAATTTTTTGGTCCTGAACTGTGTCAAATAATGACTATAAATGGAAGTGCATTAACACAGATCTGGCATAGAGGAGAGAGTGACAAAGAAACAGGAAGAGTGAGGAAGAAAGAAATTGATTCAGAGATAGAGACAGAGAGAAAGAGGGAGCTATAGAACATCAAAGAGATGCAGTAAGTACAAGCCTTTATGCTGGAAGAGGAGCAGGAGAAGCAGGAGAGGCCTCCATTGATGGCACCACTTGCTCCAGGGAGATATGGGTGGGGTCCTGTAATCTTTCCAGTTCAAGCAAACAATTAGCATATGTTCGTAGATTAGAAGCCCCCCCCCTTACACAGGCCATTACACAGGCCAGCATATGCACCACAATTTTAGAAAGCAACCCCCCCCCCCCTCCCCCCCCCCCCCCCCAGACCTCCAATCCCTACGTTGTCGTGGGGAGACCCCCAGCCCAGCCACCCATGTTTCTGTGGTGGTGGGGTTTGTTCAGTCAGTCAGCCAGTCAGTCACCTGGGTCTGGGAGGACAGCTGCGGATGATGAATTGTTCATTTGTTCTGTCCTCGCAGGGGAGAGACCCCCAGGCCATTATACAGGCCAGCATATGCACCACAATTTTAGAAAGCAACCCCCCCCCCCCCCCCCCCCCTCCCTTCAACCATCTCCTATTCACATCATACAAACCATAGAGCAATGGAGGCATGGGAAAGCAGGGGGAGGCAGGGATCCCAGACCCCATATTTGATGTGCGTCAGGGGGGTCACAGAAGGTCATGTTTGGGGGTCTGGAGAGAGGAGGAGAATGGAGACATAGCCCCAAAACCTAACCCTGGGGTAGAGGACTGACTGTCTACGCACCCAACAGACACGCACACACACACACACAAAGACATATAGAGAAACACAAACACACACAAAGACATATGGAGACACACACACACACACACAAACCCATTGCTCACAGACAAATAGATTCTGCGCTAGGATGCACTCGTGACCACGGGATGAAATTTCTATTAAAGATAGCGATCACAAGCCGAAAGCTTACAGGCTACATTCACCTTGAAGCTAACACTACCACAGCACTGGCATTCAAAATACAGTCTCAGTGACTTCATAACACATATTGATTCAACTCCCACTTTATGCTCACTGATTGTTGTTGGTATAAATGTCATTCGGGGGAAAAAGGCAAAGGGCCATGATATCAAATCGTCACATTAAACACATTCACCGCTTTCCAGGGGAGTGGAGGGGCGCCTTTGTCCAAAATGGCACCCTATTCCCTATAGGCTCTGGTCAAATGTAGTGCACTATATAGTGAATAGGGTACAATTTGTGAAGTGTGTGAAGACATGTGGTGGAAGCTCGAGATGGGCAGTGGTGTATAAATATGTAGTGAAGACCAGGGAGAGTAGAGGCCTTTTTCTAAATCAGCTGGATTTATGAAAGCAGATTGATCTGGGTGCCTTTGAAAATGACCTTCTCTTAACTAGCCCCTGCAGATGGATTTGTAATCCTTTCCTGATCACTAAAGACCCTTGTAACTATATCTCGTTTCAGTCATAGTAAACACACTATTCTATACCCCTGTGATCACTCCATTCCACTCCTGGCTGAAATGTTGCCTCTGGAGACAAAACCTCTCTCATCATCACTCGATGCCTAGGCTTACTGTACTCCACTGTACTCACTTCCTACCATAACCTTGTCTGTACATTATGATTTGAATCTATTCTTCCGTGCCAAGAAACCTGCTCCTTTTACTCTCTGTTCCAAAAGCACTAGACTACCAGTTATTTTAGCATTCAGCCGTACTCTTATCCTACTCCTCCTCTGTTCCTCTGGTGATGTAGAGGTTAACCTCCTATAGCACAACACATATTACTCATAGGTACACTGCAAGGCTGTGACAACATTTTGGAATAATGGTAATTTGTCAGTCAAATGACCACAGTCACCATTATAATCATTCTCCTCTCCTCTTCTCCTGACTGTCAGAGTGTGTCCTGTTTTTGGTAAGCAATTGGGTGCATGTATTTCATGATACTGAAGTGCGGATGAGTCTGTTTGACTCTTTACAACGTGAAGAAACTTTGTTGCTCCTTGTTTCAGCAAGGTTTTGTAGCAAACAAGGTTCCAAAATTAGAAAACTGTCTAGTTTGGCTCCTCGTCTGTCCGTATATTGGCTGCTAGGTATGATCCAAGCTACTTCACTGCTTGGTTTTGGGTAAAGTTAGTCGTTTTTAAAAGTAAATTTAAAAAAAAGTTTATGACGGTTATTCTATTTTCCTGACGGTCTTCATCCATAATCGTTGGTTCATACAATTACTGTGCCATGCCAACTCATATAATTCCTAAATATAGTGTACCTCATTATTTTACTAACACAGCATGGCTTTACCTCCCTTAATACTTTTATTCCCTTTAACACTTAATAAATATGACAAAACCAGTTTTTAGGCCCCTGTTCCGGCTTGATCCAGGTTGTCTCAGGTTGCTCCAAGTTGTTCCAGGTTGTTCCAGGTTGTCCCAGGTTGCTCAAGGTTTTTCCGGACTGATTTGAGTCATTACAGGGATGATTCATTCCTTGTGTGTTTGTGTGTGTGTGTGTGTGTGTGTGTGGGGGGGGTGTCTGGGAGGGGGGGGATAAACAGTGTCATTTCATATTTTGGCATCATCAACCTATCATTTCTGTCATTTGATGTGAAGCTAAGCCATGCTAATAAAGTTCTGAACTTTAAGAAGAGGAAGGATAAGAACATTCAAAAATTATGAAAACAAATAATCAGTATTAATTCACCTTTGACTCTGTAATTCGGATGGGACCAGGCTCACGTCTGTAAACAACCACAATAAACAGGTATATGAGAGAAAGAATGAAAGAAACAGAAAAAAGACATGAAGTAGAAGATGAGATTAATATTTCCATGGCTGATCTGCTGGAGCAGTTTTCAGGAGGTTAAGGCGAAGAGCAATCCAGCAGTATAGTCCTGGATCAAAGTCTTTGAGATATGGATCCTGGGGCTCTCCCTCTCTCAGTACCCAGCTTAACTATCATACCCGTGGACAGACAGATCAATACACCTTCTTTCTTTCCCTCCGTCTTCAAGGAGAGTTTTTGGCAGAGCTTTCATGGGGTCCTCGTGCTCTGCCCTAATGACATGGTGGGAGCCTGATCAGTTAGACTCCGGGGTTAGCTCCCACAGCACCACATTTTGATGGATTGAATGTGGTGAATATTTTGTATATATGTGAGTATGGTCTGGGTTATTAAAATTATCTTTGTGAATACATATACCGTACATTATAGATTAGCATGGGTATTATGGAGAATGAATGGAGAAATTATAAGTAGTTGATATTTAGTTTGGAAGGGGATGTTGGATGTTGGTGTAGTCACGCTTATATTTACAGACTCAATTATTTTCTGTTGGCACAGGTGATTGCTTATTTCTCTTAGAAATCTGTAAGGAAAACAAAGCAAGCAACATAATATTAATTTCAGGAATAAAGTCTGCTTTGTAGTGAATTGGACTTCGATGTTCAACCGGATGCATTAATGTACTGATCGATACCATTAACGTTGAAGAAAAAAAACTTGGGCCTGGAACCTGGACTCTCCCTTTTGAAAAACATTAGACCCACCAACCAGCTCTGTCTGTGTCTAAAATGGCACCATATTCCCTACATACAGTGGCTTGCGAAAGTATTCACTCTGTCACGTTCTGACCTTTATTTCCTTTGTTTTGTATTCATTTAGTATGGTCAGGGCGTGAGTTCGGTGGGCAGTCTATGTTTGTTTTTCTATGTTTTGGGGTATTTCTATGTTTCGGCCTAGTATGGTTCAGGTGTCATTAGAGGCAGGTGTCATTAGTTGTCTCTGATTGAGAATCATACTTAGGTAGCCTGGGTTTCACTGTGTGTTTGTGGGTGATTGTTCCTGTCTCTGTGTTTTGCACCAGACAGGGCTGTTTTTGGTTTTCCACGTTTGTTGTTTTGTAGTGTTCGTGTTTATCCTTTTTGTTATTAAACATGAATCAATATAATCACGCTGCTTTTTGGTCCGCCTCTACTTCACCACAAGAAGACCGTTACACACTCCCTTTGCATTTTTCCTATTTTGTTGCCTTACAACCTGGAATTAAAAGGGATTTTGGGGGGGGGTTGAATCATTTGATTTACACAACATGCCGACCACTTTGAAGATGCAAAATATATTTTATTGTGACACAAACAAGAAATAACACAAAAAAACTGAACTTGAGCGTGCACAACTATTCACCCCCCGAAGTCAATACCTTGTAGAGTCACCTTTTGCAGCAATTACGGCTGCTAGTCTCTTGGGGTATGTCTCTATAAGCACATCTGGCCGCTGGGATTAATGCCCATTCTTCAAAGCAAAACTGCTACAGCTCTTTCAAGTTGGACGGCTTCTGCTGGTGTACAGCAATTTAAGTCATACTACAGATGTTCAATTGGATTGAGGTCTGGGATTTGACTAGGCCATTCCAAGACATTTAAATGTTTCCCCTTAAACCACTCAAACGTTGCTTTAGCAGTATGCTTAGGTTCATTGTCCTACTGGAAGGTGAACCTCAGTCTGAAACAGGTTTCCCTCAAGAAATTCCCTGTATTTAGCGCCATCCATCATTCCTTCAATTCTGACAAGTTTCCCAGTCTCTGCCGAAGAATAACATCCCCACAGCATGATGCTGCCACCACCATGCTTCACTGTGGGGATTGTGTTCTCGGGGTGAGGTGTTGGGTTTGCACCATACAAAACATTTTCCTTGATGGCCAAAAAGCTCTGTTTTAGTCTCATCTGACCAGAGTACCTTCATATGTATGGGGAGTCTCCCTACATTACTTTTGGTGAACACCCAAAGTGTTTGCTTATTTCTTTCTGTAAGCAATGGCTTTTTTTCTGGCCACTCTTCTTTAAAGCCCAGCTCTATGGAGTGTACGGCTTAAAGTGGTCCTATGGACAGATACTCCAATCTCCGCTGTGGAGCTTTGCAGCTCCTTCAGGGTTATCTTTGGTCTCGTTTTGTTGCCCTAACTGATTAATGTCCTCCTTGCCTAGTCCGTGAGTTTGGTGGGCGGCCCTCTCTTGGCAGGTTTGGTGTGGTGCCATATTCTTTCATTTTTTTTAAACAATAGATTTAATGCTGCTCTGTGGGATGTTCAAAGTTTCTGATATGTTTTTATAACTCAACACTGATCTGTACTTCTCCACAACTTTGTCCCTGACCTATTTGGAGAGCTCCTTGGTTTTCATGGTGCCGCTTGCTTGGTGGTGCCCCTTGCTTAGTGGTGTTGCAGACTCTTGGGCCTTTCAGAACAGGTGTATATATACTGATATCATGTGACACTTAGATTGCACACAGGTGGTCTTTATTTAACTAATTATGTGACTTCTGAGGGTAATTGGTTGCACCATATCTTATTTAGGTGCTTCATAGCAAAGGGGGTGAATACATACAGTGGGGCAAAAAATTATTTAGTCAGCCACCAATTGTGCAAGTTCTCTCACTTAAAAAGATGAGAGAGGCCTGTAATTTTCATCATAGGTACATTTAAACTATGACAGACAAAATGAGAAAAAAAAATCCAGAAAATCACATTGTAGGATTTTTTATGAATTTATTTGCAAATTACGGTGGAAAAAAAGTATTTGGTCAATAACAAAAGTTTATCAATAACAAAAGTATATGCATGCACCACAAGTAATTTTTTTCATTTCACTTCACCAATTTGGACTATTTTGTGTATGTCTGTTACATGAAGTCCAAATAAAAATGCATTTAAATTACAAGTTGTAATGCAACAAAACAGGAAAAACGTCAAGGGGGATGAATACTTTTGCAAGGCACTGTAATGCACTACTTTTGTCAAATGTAGAGCACTATATAAGGAATAGGTTGCCATTTGCAACACAGATACACTCTCTCTCAGTGGTCATCAAACAGGGCTATGATTTGACCTAAGGTGAATATTACATCAAAGATAGGTATTTTGTCTTTCAGTAGTGATTTTCTGTATTTTTTTCAGCATCTGTAGTAGAAGTTGTAGTAGAAGTTGTTTTGAAAGGAAGAGGAAGAGGAGGAGGAGGAGGAAGGTGAGGAAAAGGATGAGGAAGATGAAGAAAAGGAGGAGAAGGGGAGGAGGAGGTGGTGGAGGAGGAGGAGGAGTGTTCTGTTCAATAGATCAATGCACCTTTAGCTCACAGCTGGTACAAATGCTACAATTTTGCAATATATATTGCCAGGTATCCAGTATTGCAGGTAATCTTCAGAATTAAGATCGTCTTTACACTTCAACATACAAATGATTATCTTATTCACTTATTTTCCCCACTGTTGAGAAGCACTGTCCGGTATAACAATCCACAATGCTGAAATCAAGCAGTGGATCCTTGCTTCTTAAATCAGCTGCATGGGGAATGAACAGCCAAAGGGTTCTGTGGAAACGATGTCATTCATACTCTCCATAGGGCTCTGGTGAATGTACAGAATTGGGTGCCATTTGAGATGCATATTGAGTGTCTCAGTCAATGTGGTGTGACTGGGATGGATGTATCTCTCTCCTGGCATTGTAAGCCCAGGCAGTCTGTCCTCCAGGAGGGGACTGGCAGTGCTTGTTAAAGCCTGGTTTGCTAGCTGGGCTCCATGCATCTTTACAGGTTACAGGAATGTGTCAGCAGTAATCTGTTGGCCGGCCATCACTGGAAATGTAAAATGGCAAACTAATGAAAGCATTGTGATACTCTGTGGCAGGGAGAGGGAGAGTTGGATTTAATTGTGTCTATTTAATGCAGCTGTGTCGGGGCTCTCTGACTGGGGTTACGGAGAGAATAAGAATTTGTCTCTGGTGAGATCACCAGAGTTGGTGTTGATTAATGAGGATCTTTGCAATTGCTTTTTAAGTAAACAGAAGTGGCCAAGAATGAGGTTTAATGACCCTCTGTGTGTAAGCGCTGGCAAAAGACAGCCGTTTGGTTTCAGTTAGGTCCGCTGCAGAGGGGAGAGGAGGGGAGAGGAGGGGACAGGAGGGGAGAGGAGGGGAGAGGAGGGGACAGGAGGGGAGAGGAGGGGAGAGGAGGGGAGAGGAAAGACGGCAGCGTCGCCCACTCTGCATTACCAGAGTGATCTCCCTCATCCCAGTGTCTTCAGCAGCGCCTACCAGCCAGCTTCTCCAGCTCTGAGTGTGAAATGAAATGTGAACACTGACCAACTGGAAGGTATAGAACACAGTCAAAGGCCACCTTGTATGAGTTAGTTTTGGTGCTAGGTGTCTTCATTTCCCCCCATCTCTCTCTGTGACCTGGAGAAGAGGAGAGAACGCTGTCCGAAGCAGCAGTGGTGTAAACAGTGCCTGTAGGATGGGGTGCCACTCTTCTCGGAGGTTTGGGGTACAGCTCATTGCTTGGAGAGAGAGCAGTAATCCGATACTGAGTGAGTGCCAGGGACTCCACTGGGTGCTTATTTCAGTGGCTTACATTTAGGAGAACATTAGAAGACTGCCGCTAAAGGTCTTATGCCACAGTGGCCACCTCTGCTATGTGCTGCTACTGTATGTACTGCCGGGATGCACCCTATTTCCTACATAACCAGAGCCCTATGATATCAGGGAAAGAAAGAGGCACCAATTGGTATTTTCTAGCTCAGGCGAGATATACAGTGCCTTGCGAAAGTATTCGTCCCCCTTGAACTTTGCGACCTTTTGCCACATTTCAGGCTTCAAACATGAAGACATAAAACTGTATTTTTTTGTGAAGAATCAACAACAAGTGGGACACAATCATGAAGTGGAACAACATTTATTGGATATTTCAATTTTTTTTAATAAATCAAAAACTGAAAAATTGGGCGTGCAAAATTATTCAGCCCCCTTAAGATAATACTTTGTAGCGCCACCTTTTGCTGCGATTACAGCTGTAAGTAGCATGGGGTATGTCTCTATCAGTTTTGCACATCGAGAGACTGACATTTTTTCCCATTCCTCCTTGCAAAACAGCTCGAGCTCAGTGAGGTTGGATGGAGAGCATTTGTGAACAGCAGTTTTCAGTTCTTTCCACAGATTCTCGATTGGATTCAGGTCTGGACTTTGACTTGGCCATTCTAACACCTGGATATGTTTATTATTGAACCATTCCATTGTAGATTTTGCTTTATGTTTTGGATCATTGTCTTGTTGGAAGACAAATCTCCGTCCCAGTCTCAGGTCTTTTGCAGACTCCATCAGGTTTTCTTCCAGAATGGTCATGTATTTGGCTCCATCCATCTTCCCATCAATTTTAACCATCTTCCCTGTCCCTGCTGAGGAAAAGCAGGCCCAAACCATGATGCTGCCACCACCATGTTTGACAGTGGGGATGGTGTGTTCAGCTGTGTTGCTTTTATGCCAAACATAACGTTTTGCATTGTTGCCAAAAAGTCCAATTTTGGTTTCATCTGACCAGAGCACCTTCTTCCACATGTTTGGTGTGTCTCCCAAGTGGCTTGTGGCAAACTTTAAACAACACTTTTTATGGATATCTTTAAGAAATGGCTTTCTTCTTGCCACTCTTCCATAAAGGCCAGATTTGTGCAATATACGACTGATTGTTGTCCTATGGACAGAGTCTCCCACCTCAGCTGTAGATCTCTGCAGTTCATCCAGAGTGATCATGGGCCTATTGGCTGCATCTCTGATCAGTCTTCTCCTTGTATGAGCTGAAAGTTTAGAAGGACGGCCAGGTCTTGGTAGATTTGCAGTGGTCTGATACTCCTTCCATTTCAATATTATCGCTTGCACAGTGCTCCTTGGGATGTTTAAAGCTTGGGAAATCTTTTTGTATCCAAATCCGGCTTTAAACTTCTTCACAACAGTATCTCGGACCTGCCTGGTGTGTTCCTTGTTCTTCATGATGCTCGCTGCGCTTTTAACGGACCTCTGAGACTATCACAGTGCAGGTGCATTTATACGGAGACTTGATTACACACAGGTGGATTGTATTTATCATCATTAGTCATTTAGGTCAACATTGGATCATTCAGAGATCCTCACTGAACTTCTGGAGAGAGTTTGCTGCACTGAAAGTAAAGGGGCTGAATAATTTTGCACGCCCAATTTTTCAGTTTTTGATTTGTTAAAAAAGTTTGAAATATCCAATAAATGTCGTTCCACTTCATGATTGTGTCCCACTTGTTGTTGATTCTTCACAAAAAAATACAGTTTTATATCTTTATGTTTGAAGCCTGAAATGCAAAAGGTCGCAAAGTTCAAGGGCCGAATACTTTCGCAAGGCACTATATATTAGTATATTAAGGAGTCTCAGTGTAATGTATGAGATGGAATTTTAAAAAGCTTTGAACAGCCTTAAATAAATGAAACTATTTCACAAAAGGGGGAAACACAACTAGCTCATTGGCCCTAAACATTTTAAATCAAACCCTGCACTTTAAAAAATAAACTATCGAACAATGTTCCTAATAAAAATGAAAGCGTTTAACTCTATAGCATTAAGCTACAATTATTATTTCACATAAGAGGAACCACCCTCTATGATGTGGTATTACAATATCTAAATACAGCAGATGATTGGTTTAGTGCATACTGTCCGTCATGTGTTCTTAAGTCAAGGCAGCTGTTCTGAGTGCTCTATGCTTCTGAAGTAGAGCTATGATACCATAACACAGCCATTTCCCCAGTCGTATAGTTCTCACATGCTGTTCGTGTAAACTCTTGACACATCCCAAATGCCACCCTATTCCATTTATTGTGCACTACTTTTGACCAGGGCTCATAGGGCTTGGTTGTGGAATATATGGAAAAGGGTGCTATATTTCCTGATCCTGATTTGCTGCTGTCATTCTTTAACCTTTCGAGATTCATTTTTTATTTTAACATTCAAACTGCTTTTCTTCTTAATTCTTTTTGGCTAGGTATCACATGGAATGTTAAGATGGAATCATTCATTTTTATAACAAAACAATGCAACAATGCCCTATAACCTGTGTCTGCACTTTCTAATGACGCTGGGACTGCAGTATGGAGACTAGTGATCAAAGTTGATTTCCATGTGTTTTGAATTGACAGATGACTTCAAGGCCTATTAAACAAATTGGGAGACTCCACACACACACACACACACACACACACACACACACACACACACACACACACACACACACACACACACACACACACACACACACACACACACACACACACACACACACGCGCATGCATGAACACACATACACGCAGACATGCCATCTCTGGGCGTTAATCTCAGTTTTAGGCCAAGGCAGCATTGCTCTCTCTCTCCCTCTCTGTGGGCTTCTCATTACACACTGTTCAGAAACCATTACGAATTAGGCCAGGACCAAAACCCAGTGGAGAGGAGGTCTAGATGCCTGTTAATAACTGTGTTTGCACCCCACTGAAAGACGGGCACAGGGCAGCCCCCTCTGCCAAACACGACCACAGAGCAGCTCCCTGCTACACTGACTGGATATCTCTCTCTCGTCTGCACCAGTGAGTTGATAAAAGTTACAGAACAAAAAAATTCACCATTGAATCCATCAGTTGAAGCTACAGATATCTGTCTTTTTGCATTGGCAGCGTCTCAATCTTCCACATCTGTGGCTAAAGGTGGTAGTGCTAGAGTGGTGTTTGTCAGACAGTGAGACATCCTGTAAATCGCTCTTCTCACTTATAGTAAATGTCTGTAGCTTCTGAACTATGACCACTCTACGGAAAGGGGAGGCGCGCACGTGTAGCTCTATGACCCCCACAAGTGTCACGGGACTCATTTGAAGGTAACCAGTATCAGTTTTAAAAAATGAATGGAAGCCTGTAGGTAGTTTTGTGCCTAACCAAAAAATGGGGTTAAATATGTGTTAAAAAAAAAATATATATATATATATATATATATATATATAGATATATATATAAAATATATATACAGTACCAGTCAAAAGTTTAGACACACCTACTCATTCATTATTTTTTATTATTTTCTACATTAAATAACATATATGGAATAATAGTAGTAACCAAAAAAGTGTTAAATAAATCAAAATATATTTAAGATTCTTCAAAGTAGCTGTAACGTCAGGTGAGTGATGAGTGAGGAGTCAAATGCAGAGAGCGAAGTGAATGGGAAAAAATGCTTTAAAACCTAACAGGTCCAAACATGGGTGAATGCCTGGCTAAATCACTGGCGCTAAACAAACCCAAAACCTAGTTACAAACACTGGACAGTGAAAACCCCAAAACAAACACGATACATCACCAAACGTAACAACCAACAAACCCGCACTAACACCAGCGGGCAAAACAAACTTAAATAACACCCAACCCAAAAACTCCAACAAGGAACAGGTGAAAACAATTAGACAGAAACAAACGAAGAGGAAAAAGGGATTGGTGGCAGCTAGTAGACCGGCGATGACGACCGCAGAGCGCCACCCGAACAGGAAGGTGGTATTCGTGACAGTAGCCACCCTTTGCCTTGATGACAGCTTTGCACACTCTTGGCATTCTTTCAACCGGCTTCATGAGGTAGTCACCTGGAATACATTTCAATTGACAGGTGTGCCTTATTAAAAGTTAATTTGTGTAAATAATTTTCTTCTAAATATGTTTGAGACAATCAGTTGTGTTGTGACAAGGTAGGGGTAGTATACAGAAGATAGCCCTATTTGGTAAAAGAGCAAATCCAATTTATGACAAGAACAGCAAAGAGAAACGACAGTCCATCTTAACTTTAACTTTGTCCATCAAATTTAAATGTTTCTTCAAGTGTAGTTGCAAAAACCATCATGCGCTATGAGGAAACTGTCTCTCATGATGACCACCACAGGAAAGGAAGACCCAAAGTTACCTCTGCTGCAGAGGATGAATTCATTAGAGTTAACTGCACCTCAGATTGCAGCCCCAATAAATGCTTAACAGTTCAAGTGACAGACACATATAAGCAACAACTGTTCAGAGGAGACTGTGTAAATCAGGCCTTCATGGTAAAATTGCTGCAAAAAAAACACTGCTAAAGGACAACAAAAAATAAGAAGAGACTTGCTTAGGCCAAAAAACACAAGCAATGGACATTAGACCTGTGGAAATCTGTCCTTTGGTCTGATGAGTCCAAATCTGCGATTTTTGGCTCTAACCGCCGTGTCTTTGTGAGACACAGAATAGGTCTGTGGTTCCCAACGTGAAGCATGGAGGAGGAAGTGTGATGGTGTGGGGGTGCTTTTTTAGTGGCACTGTTAATGATTTGTTTTAGAATTCAAGACATGCTAAACCAGCATAGCTACCACAGCATTCTGCAGCAATAAGCCATCCTTCTGGTTTGAACTTAGTGGGACTATCACTTGTTTTTCAACAGGACAATAACCCCCCCCCACATCTTAGAATTCCAGTTTTCCTGTCAGTTTGCATTCATGTCACCATGTACCCAATACCAGCAACATATTCACTCTGTACCCAATACCAGCAACATATTCACTCTGTACCCAATACCAGCAACATATTCACTCTGTACCCAATACCACCAACAGAGTCACTCTGTACCCAATACCACCAACAGGATCACTTGGTACCCAATACCACCAACAGAGTCACTCTGTACCCAATACCACCAACAGGATCACTTAGTACCCAATACCACCAACTGAGTCACTCTGTACACAATACCACCAACAGAGTCACTCTGTACCCAATACAAACAACAGAGTCACTCTGTACCCAATACCACCAACAGAGTCACTCTGTACCCAATACCACCAACATATTCACTCTGTACCCAATACCACCAACAGGGTCACTCTGTACCCAATACCACCAACAGAGTCACTCTGTACCCAATACCAACAACAGAGTCACTCTGTACCCAATACCACCAACAGAGTCACTCTGTACCCAATACCAGCAACATATTCACTCTGTACCCAATACCACCAACATATTCACTCTGTACCCAATACCACCAACAGGGTCACTCTGTACATAATACCACCAACAGAGTCACTCTGTACCCAATACCAACAACAGAGTCACTCTGTACCCAATACCACCAACGGAGTCACTCTGTACCCAATACCAGCAACAAATTCACTCTGTACCCAATACCACCAACAGAGTCACTCTGTACCCAATACCAGCAACATATTCACTCTGTACCCAATACCACCAACATATTGACTGTGTACCCAATACCAACAACAGAGTCACTCTGTACCCAATACCACCAACAGAGTCACTCTGTACCCAATACCAGCAACATATTCACTCTGTACCCAATACCACCAACAGAGTCACTCTGTACCCAATACCAGCAACATATTCACTCTGTACCCAATACCACCAACATATTGACTGTGCACCCAATGCCAGCAACATATTCACTCTGTACCCAATACCACCAACAGAGTCACTCTGAACCCAATACCAATAACAGAGTCACTCTGTACCCAATACCACCAACAGAGTCACTCTGTACCCAATACCAGCAACATATTCACTCTGTACCCAATACCACCAACAGAGTCCCTCTGTACCCAATACCAACAACATATTCACTCTGTACCCAATACCACCAACATATTGACTGTGCACCCAATACCACCAACATATTGACTGTGTACCCAATTCCACCAACAGAGTCACTCTGTACCCAATACCACCAACAGAGTCACTCTGTACCCAATACCAGCAACATATTCACTCTGTACCCAATATCACCAACATAGTCACTCTGTACCCAATACCACCAACAGGGTCACTCTGTACCCAATACCACCAACAGAGTCACTCTGTACCCAATATCACCAACAGAGTCACTCTGTACCCAATACCACCAACAGAGTCACTCTGTACCCAATACCAACAACATATTCACTCTGTACCCAATACCACCAACATATTGACTGTGCACCCAATATCACCAACAGAGTCACTCTGTACCCAATACCACCAACAGAGTCACTCTGTACCCAAAATCACCAACATATTCACTCTGTACCCAATACCACCAACATATTCACTCTGTACCCAATACCACCAACAGAGTCACTCTGTACCCAATACCAACAACAGAGTCACTCTGTACCCAATACCACCAACATATTCACTCTGTACCCAATACCACCAACAGAGTCACTCTGTACCCAATACCACCAACAGAGTCACTCTGTACCCAATACCACCAACATATTCACCCTGTACCCAATATCACCAACATATTGACTGTGTACCCAATACCACCAACATATTGACTGTGTACCCAATATCACCAACATATTCACTCTGTACCCAATACCACCAACATATTGACTGTGCACCCAATATCACCAACATATTCACTCTGTACCCAATACCACCAACATAGTCACTCTGTACCCAATACCACCAACATATTGACTGTGCACCCAATATCACCAACATATTCACTCTGTACCCAATACCACCAACATATTGACTGTGCACCCAATATCACCAACATATTCACTCTGTACCCAATACCACCAACATATTGACTGTGCACCCAATATCACCAACATATTCACTCTGTACCCAATACCACCAACATAGTCACTCTGTACCCAATACCACCAACATATTGACTGTGCACCCAATACCACCAACATATTGACTGTGTACCCAATACCACCAACAGAGTCACTCTGTACCCAATATCACCAACATATTGACTGTGTACCCAATATCACCAACATATTGACTGTGTACCCAATACCACCAACATATTGACTGTGTACCCAATACCACCAACATATTGACTGTGTACCCAATATCACCAACATATTGACTCTGTACCCAATACCAACAACATATTCACTCTGTACCAAATACCACCAACATATTGACTGTGCACCCAATATCACCAACAGAGTCACTCTGTACCCAATACCACCAACAGAGTCACTCTGTACCCAATATCACCAACATATTCACTCTGTACCCAATACCACCAACATATTCACTCTGTACCCAATACCACCAACAGAGTCACTCTGTACCCAATACCAACAACAGAGTCACTCTGTACCCAATACCACCAACATATTCACTCTGTACCCAATACCACCAACAGAGTCACTCTGTACCCAATACCACCAACAGAGTCACTCTGTACCCAATACCACCAACATATTCACCCTGTACCCAATATCACCAACATATTGACTGTGTACCCAATACCACCAACATATTGACTGTGTACCCAATATCACCAACATATTCACTCTGTACCCAATACCAGCAACATATTGACTGTGCACCCAATATCACCAACATATTCACTCTGTACCCAATACCACCAACATAGTCACTCTGTACCCAATACCACCAACATATTGACTGTGCACCCAATATCACCAACATATTAACTCTGTACCCAATACCACCAACATATTGACTGTGCACCCAATATCACCAACATATTCACTCTGTACCCAATACCACCAACATATTGACTGTGCACCCAATATCACCAACATATTCACTCTGTACCCAATACCACCAACATAGTCACTCTGTACCCAATACCACCAACATATTGACTGTGCACCCAATACCACCAACATATTGACTGTGTACCCAATACCACCAACAGAGTCATTCTGTACCCAATATCACCAACATATTGACTGTGTACCCAATACCACCAACATATTGACTGTGTACCCAAATACCACCAACATATTGACTGTGCACCCAATATCACCAACAGAGTCACTCTGTACCCAATACCACCAACAGAGTCACTCTGTACCCAATATCACCAACATATTCACTCTGTACCCAATACCACCAACATATTCACTCTGTACCCAATACCACCAACAGAGTCATTCTGTACCCAATATCACCAACATATTGACTGTGTACCCAATACCACCAACATATTGACTCTGTACCCAATACCACCAACATATTGACTGTGTACCCAATACCACCAACATATTCACTCTGTACCCAATACCACCAACATATTGACTCTGTACCCAATACCACCAACAGAGTCACTCTGTACCCAATACCACCAACAGGGTCACTCTGTACCCAATACCACCAACAGGATCACTCTGTACCCAATACAACCAACATATTCACTCTGTACCCAATATCACCAACAGGGTCACTCTGTACCCAATACCACCAACAGGGTCACTCTGTACCCAATACCACCAACATATTCACTCTGTACCCAATACCACCAACAGGGTCACTCTGTACCCAATACCACCAACATATTCACTCTGTACCCAATGCCACCAACATATTCACTCTGTACCCAATACCACCAACAGAGTCACTCTGTACCCAATACCACCAACAGAGTCACTCTGTACCCAATACCACCAACAGGGTCACTCTGTACCCAATACCACCAACAGGGTCACTCTGTACCCAATACCACCAACATATTCACTCTGTACCCAATACCACCAACAGAGTCACTCTGTACCCAATACCACCAACATATTCACTCTGTACCCAATACCAGCAACATATTCACTCTGTACCCAATACCACCAACAGGGTCACTCTGTACCCAATACCACCAACAGAGTCACTCTGTACCCAATACCACCAACAGAGTCACTCTGTACCCAATACCACCAACATATTCAATCTGTACCCAATACCACCAACAGGGTCACTCTGTACCCAATACCACCAACAGAGTCACTCTGTACCCAATATCACCAACATATTCACTCTGTACCCAATACCACCAACATATTGACTGTGCACCCAATACCACCAACAGGGTCACTCTGTACCCAATACCACCAACATATTCACTCTGTACCCAATACCACCAACAGGGTCACTCTGTACCCAATACCACCAACAGAGTCACTCTGTACCCAATACCACCAACAGGGTCACTCTGTACCCAATACCACCAACAGAGTCACTCTGTACCCAATACCACCAACATATTGACTGTGCACCCAATACCACCAACATAGTCACTCTGTACCCAATACCACCAACAGAGTCACTCTGTACCCAATACCACCAACATATTCACTCTGTACCCAATACCACCAACATATTGACTGTGTACCCAATATCACCAACATATTGACTGTGTACCCAATATCACCAACATATTGACTGTGTACCCAATATCACCAACATATTCACTCTGTACCCAATATCACCAACATATTGACTGTGTACCCAATATCACCAACATATTGACTGTGTACCCAATACCACCAACATATTGACTGTGTACCCAATACCACCAACATATTGACTGTGTACCCAATACCACCAACATATTGACTGTGTACCCAATACCACCAACATATTCTCAGGCAGTTACTAAACTCTGCCACTCAAGTGCTTTGTCAGGTTTGTGAATATTTCCTGGATAGAACTGTTTGTTCACTGGCTGATGGCTTTAACTGGAAATTGGACATGAGTGTTACCATATGTGTATATGCAGGATAAAGCCTACACGACAATAGCAGCACTGTAGCGTATATAACCAGGAAGAAAGTGTCATCACTCTGTGAAATACATTCATATGAACAGAGCCAACAGTTATAAAACAGCTCATCTGTGTGTTGTACTGTTCATTTTCACATTATATTGAAACAATTGCACATTTGAACACAAGCTGCACTTACAATCACAGTTAATATTTGACAGGTTCTGAAGTGGTGAGGAAAATTGAATGAAGAAAATAATGATGTTTATTAGCAGGTGCTATCACATACAAAAATTATATTGATATGAAATGTGCAGTGCCTTGCGAAAGTATTCGGCCTCCTTGAACTTTGCGACCTTTTGCCACATTTCAGGCTTTTTTAACAAATCAAAAACTGAAAAATTGAGGGTGCAAAATGATTCAGCCCCCTTAAGTTTATACTTTGTAGCCACCTTTTGCTGTGATTACAGCTGTAAGTCGCTTGGGGTATGTCTCTATCAGTTTTGCACATCGAGAGACTGACATTTTTTCCCATTCCTCCTTGCAAAACAGCTCGAGCTCAGTGAGGTTGGATGGAGAGCATTTGTGAACAGCAGTTTTCAGTTCTTTCTACAGATTCTTGATTGGATTCAGGTCTGGACTTTGACTTGGCCATTCTAACACCTGGATATGTTTATTTTTGAACCATTCCACTGTAGATTTTGCTTTATGTTTTGGATCATTGTCTTGTTGGAAGACAAATCTCCGTCCCAGTCTCAGGTCTTTTGCAGACTCCATCAGGTTTTCTTCCAGAATGGTCCTGTATTTGGCTCCATCCATCTTCCCATCAATTTTAACCATCTTCCCTGTCCCTGCTGAAGAAAAGCAGGCCCAAACCATGATGCTGCCACCACCATGTTTGACAGTGGGGATGGTGTGTTCAGGGTGATGAGCTGTGTTGCTTTTACGCCAAACATAACGTTTTGCATTGTTGCCAAAAAGTTCAATTTTGGTTTCATCTGACCAGAGCACCTTCTTCCACATGTTTGGTGTGTCTCCCAGGTGGCTTGTGGCAAACTTTAAACAACACTTTTTATGGATATCTTTAAGAAATGGCTTTCTTCTTGCCACTCTTCCATAAAGGCCAGATTTGTGCAATATACGACTGATTGTTGTCCTATGGACAGAGTCTCCCACCTCAGCTGTAGATCTCTGCAGTTCATCCAGAGTGATCATGGGCCTCTTGGCTGCATCTCTGATCAGTCTTCTCCTTGTATGAGCTGAAAGTTTAGAGGGACGGCCAGGTCTTGATAGATTTGCAGTGGTCTGATACTCCTTCCATTTCAATATTATCGCTTGCACAGTGCTCCTTGGGATGTTTAAACTTTGGGAAATCATTTTGTATCCAAATCCGGCTTTAAACTTCTTCACAACAGTATCTCGGCCCTGCCTGGTGTGTTCCTTGTTCTTCATGATGCTCTCTGCGCTTTTAACGGACCTCTGAGACTATCACAGTGCAGGTGCATTTATACGGAGACATGATTACACACAGGTGGATTGTATTTATCATCATTAGTCATTTAGGTCAACATTGGATCATTCAGAGATCCTCACTGAACTTCTGGAGAGAGTTTGCTGCACTGGAAGTAAAGGGGCTGAATAATTTTGCACGCCCAATTTTTCAGTTTTTGATTTGTTAAAAAAGTTTGAAATATCCAATAAATGTCATTCCACTTCATGATTGTGTCCCACTTGTTGTTGATTCTTCACAAAAAAATACAGTTTTATATCTTTATGTTTGAAGCCTGAAATGTGGCAAAAGGTCGCAAAGTTCAATGGGGCCGAATACTTTCGCAAGGCACTGTACATAGGCTAGGTAATGTATTTAACTTTTTGCTTACCATCTTCATTCAAGTACCTCTGTGGTTAAACTATTTAAATTATTTTCCAGCCTTATGTTGAGATATTGGGTACCCAAGTGGCACAGTTGTCTAAGGCACTGCATCTCAGTACTAGAGGCGTCAGTACAGACACCCTGGTTTGATTCCAGGCTGTATCACAACCGGCTGTGATTGGGAGTCCCATAGGGCGTTGCACAATTGTCCCGGAGTCGTCCGGGTTTGGCTGTTCTAGGCCGTCATTGTAAATAATAATTTGTTGTTGTTAACTGACTTGCCTAGTTAAAAAAAATGTGAAATAGCTCTATTTCCAACGACTGTCAAAGCACTAACTAACATTAGTACACATTGACTTTAATCATGTCGCTCTGCAAGAACACTAAATTGTATGTACTTCAAAGAAGCAAAAAACTTTAATTTGTTATCGGAATATATCAAGTGGAATATAATAACTGAATTAACAGCCGCAGAGTACAATCAATTAATATTACATAATAGACTTGCCTTTCTTGATTGAATGAGGAGGTAACAGACACCACTGATGGCAATAGAGAGATAAAAAGCAGAGAGAGAGATGTGGGAGGAAGTATGAGGAAGAAGGAGAAGAGAGTGTGTCTCAGGGCATGGCTGTGAGGCCAGGGCAGTGTGTGGTTCTCGGTTAAAACAGACCATGTGCGTTTTATCAGACTTAAACAAACTTTGGCAGTAAACATTCCTGACGCCAGCTAAATTGTGGGTCTGTTTGAAGTATCAGCTTCTCTCTCTCTCTCTCTCTCTCTCTCTCTCTCTCTCTCTCATGTTCATATATACAGATATAAGTGTATTTAAGAGGAAGAAGTGGGTGGGTGGGTGACTATGGACAGCTCTCTCTTGGCCAACACAGAGTCTCTTTCAGGGCTGAAGTGTGAGAAAACAAAGTTAGTGGTGGTGGCTCCCAAGACTCTTTCCCCTGTCTCAACCCCCTCAACCCTCCCAGACTGTCTTCCAACCCTGTCTCACACCCCTCCCAGACTGTCCTCCAAACCCTGTCTCACCCCCCTCAACCCTCCCAGACTGTCTTCCAACCCTGTCTCACACCCCTCCCAGACTGTCCTCCAACCCTGTCTCACACCCCTCCCAGACTGTCCTCCAATCCTGTCTCACTCCCTCAACCCTCCCAGACTGTCTTCCAACCCTGTCTCACACCTCTCCCAGACTGTCCTCCAACCCTGTCTCACACCCCTCCCAGACTGTCCTCCAACCCTGTCTCACCCCCCTCAACCCTCCCAGACTGTCGTCCAACCCTGTCTCACATCCTCCCAGACTGTCCTCCAACCCTGTCTCACACCCCTCCCAGACTGTCCTCCAACCCTGTCTCACCCCCCTCAACCCTCACAGACTCTCTTCCAACCCTGTCTCACCCCCTCAACCCTCCCAGACTGTCTCACACCCCTCACCTCTCCAGACTCTCCCTCAACACTGTCTCAGCCTCGAGCCTCTCGTCCCTCAACGCTTGTCCAAGCCACCGACCAAAGAATTTTCTATTGGTCCCTGTGTACTATTTATTAATATGTGTTCATATTGTGGTCGGGGCAATTTGCCTATGGAGAATAATGAAAGAGAGAGAAAGAAAGAAAAAGATAAAAAGAAGAAAAAAGAACGAATGGAGAAATAGAAAAAGAGAAAGAAAGAAAGATACACATTACACCTAAAATGTGATTGAAATGTTATAATAAGCTGATCATCTTCCACAACTAGTAGGCATATTCTTTAGCTATTTGAGTCAGTGTGAGCAGAAGGTGGTGGGTGTTGATAGTGTCTACAGAAGGAGACCAGAGGAATCAGTCTGCTGCATGATGTTTTCTTTGACCGGGTTCCTTCTTCACCCTGAGGTGAAGGCCTCTTTCTTTTTTATCAAATACATTTCCTCTTCAGTCACATGTTGTGCTCAAGATGCTCATCTTGCATAGTCAGCCTTGCAGCCTTGCAATCCTTGGAGATGAGTAGGATGTAGAGAGTAGGGTGTTTTCAAACTAGAACATTGCTGAGCTGCCAAGATATATGTTTTGTTAGTTTTTTCTCCTCCACCACCACAAACCTTTGGGGAAGAAGAGATTTGGAAGCTGTTGTTTAGTGGTCTAAAAGCAGTGGTTCTCTGGCCAGTGGTTCTCATATGAAAGCATGGATGCAATCGCTGCTTTTTATCATATAGCAATATTCATCAAACTCCCATAACAGTTTGCATTACTGTGAGCACACATTTCTCATATTTACTGAATAAATGAATTATAATAGTATATTTAAAAATTTCATGGACAGTTTGTGTTTTTCAAAGCAATAAAATAGTTTAAACTTAAATTGTCTTGTAAACATTGATAATTGAACAAAGGATGTGTAATTACAATAAATCTGACACCTTTTTCCTTACCTTATACTCAGTAGTTAACATAGTTAATTTCCCCCCAATAAAAGTAGGTGATTGCACGAGTCGAAGTTGTCTAATTTAAGTGGGATGCATTGTTTCAAATTGGCAACAATTTACTACTCTGGCTGTCTTTCTAAGAGACACCAATATTTCCCTTTCTGCTTCCAGCTCCTGCAAGCTCTAACAAGCCCATAGAGACTATAAGGATTACATCAATTGGCAAATTGCTGAGTTAAATTAGACAGCACGATTAGTGCATAAGAACGACAGCAAATTGCTTGCTGTGACCTTGTTTATAAACCCTATAGGGTTGTACTAGCAAAAACAAACAGACATCACCTTGGTTCTTTCTTTTCAGGTCATATCCAACACTAACATTTCAGCTAGTGCTGAAATCATATACAAGTGTGTTTTTAAAAAGATTCAGTTCGCTATTATAATTTTCTCAACAAAGTGAATGTATTTCAGTTGTCATGTACAGTACTGTCAGAGGCAGTGCTCTCCAACTCAGCAGCAACGTGATGTGAAATGTGTTGTACAGAACACCCTTAGCAAAACCATGTTCACACCTCACTAACCTATCTAACTCCTGACTCAGGAAATCCCCTAAGATGAGACACATAGGGTCACAGAGAGAGAGAGAGTGAGACAGAGAGCAAGAGAGCAAAAGAGAGAGAGAGAAAGAAAGAAAGAAAGAAAGAAAGAAAGAAAGAAAGAAAGAAAGAAAGAAAGAAAGAAAGAAAGAAAGAAAGAAAGAAAGAGAGGAGAGCGAGACAGACAGACAGACTCGCGTGGGATAAACTCTTAGCTTCTCTCCTACTTCGCTACCACAGCCACTGACTGACTGTCTGTCTAGATGTCTGGTGGAACACCAACATTGCACTGTGCAGTAATCCCTTGCAAGTCATACTGGAGACATACGTAACACGTCAGAGTGTGTAAATGTTACCACGTGTCTAGTAGGTCTACAGTACAGCACAATACAACAGGAGTGGATGTATGTACAGGGAGAAGGGGGAGAAGGCATTATACACCTTTCAATAGTTTTCACAAACTGGAAGAACCCTTCATTATAAAATGAATCTTCATCTTTAGCTTGTTTATTCTTATATACCTCACAATGCATTACATAATCTTCTTTGTCATATACCGTACTGAAAACCTTCCTAACTGTGGCAATTTTTTCAAGTGCAATTTTCACATTTACATTGTTGCACGATTTTGCAAATGTTTTATTTGATCCGTCGGAAAATAGAACCGAAGGCCGGAGGCGTACGTAGAGACACTTCGAAAGCGGTTATATAAGAGCGTGTGGTGATGCAGCTCTGTAGTCTCTGAGATGCAGGTGCTGCTGTGTGTTGCTTTGCACCATTTGCACTGATGTGGTCTACTTTCATGAATGTTCCGGCCAAACTATAACCCACCGCAGGTCACGTTTAACCCTTTCCTGTGACACCTAACCAGTGGACTGGAAGGACTATTTTAGGTCACGGGCTTAGATGTATTGAGCAGCACTCAAGGCGTAGCCTACAGGCAAGGCAAACATATACATACACAGATCACTTTGAGACTTGACGGAGACACATATAGATTGACAGAGATGTATATAGAGCAGAAACAATACTAAAGTGTTACTACATCGGAGGGGAAAGTGATATCCGCTAATTGTCAAAATCCAGAAAAGAGCCGTTAAATTCTACAACCACCTAAAAGTAAGCAAACCTTCAACAACAAAGCCATCAACTACAGAGAGATGAACCTGGAGAAGAGTCACCTAAGCAAGCTGAGCTTGGGCCTCTGTTCACAAACAGAACCCACAGAGCCTCAGGACAGCAACAATATTAGCCATGAGAAATCATGAGAAAACCAAAAGATAATTACTTGACACATTGGTAAGAATTAACAAAAAAATAGAGCAAACTAGAATGCTATTTGGCCCTAAACAGAGAGTACAAAGTTGCAGAATACCTGACCACTGTGACTGCTCCAAAATGAAGGACATCTTTGACTATGTACAGACTCAGTGAGCATGGCCTTGCTATTGAGAAAGGCCGCCGTAGGCAGACATGGCTCTCAAAAGAAGACAGGCTATGTGCTCACTGCCCACAAAATGAGGAGGAAACTGAGCTGCACTTCCTAACTTCCTGCCAAATGTATAAACATATTAGAGACACATAGTTCCCTCAGATTACACAGACTCACAAAGAATTTGAAAACAAACCCTATTTTGAAAAACTCCCATATCTATTGGGTGAAATACAACAGTGTGCCATCACAGCAGCGTGATTTGTGACCTGTTGCCATGAGAAAAGAGCAACCAGTGAAGAACAAACACCATTGTAAATACAACCCATATTTATGTATATTTATTTTCCCTTTTGTACTTTAACTATTTCACTTGCTTTGGCAATGTAAACATATGTTTCCCATGCCAATAAAGTTCCTTGAATTGAATTGAATTGAGGGAGAAGGAGGGAGCAAGAGAGAGAAAGAGGAGAGAGAGAGATGAGTGAGATAGAGGTTGAGAAATGGGGAGAAAGAGATAGAGAGAGAGAGAGGAAGGGAGAGTGATGGATGGCCTTGACCCACATTCATAATGACCAGGCCTTTGACACGGGAGAGGAACATAGGTGCTCATCGCTACGTAGCGCTTGTATATCCATTCACTGAAGTAATAACCCAAACCCCTTTTACTCTCTTTGAGCCCCGGCCAACCATCTGAATCCACTCTGGCCCAAATGAGAAGCTTATTTTTCTAAGTGTCTCTCGTTTGTGCAAACTCGGCACCCTGACTTGTGAAGGGGAAAAGGAGAGAGAGGATGGATATAGAGGATCTGTAGTGCCATTGCAGAAGCGTCAGATTATCCTGTCTGGGCTGAAGAATCCCTGGATAGATCAGACTTTCCCTTGTGAGAAAGGTTGATGGATGGTGGGAAATGTGTCTCTGGGAAGTTGTGCTCAACACTTCTCCTAAGAAGGTAGAATTAAGGTACCGACCCGGTAAAATTCCTATGGGAGGCAGGTAGCCTAGCGGTTAGAACATTGGGCCAGTAACCAAAAGGTTGCTAGTTTTAATACCTGAGCTAACAAAGTACAAAAAAATCTGTTGATGGGCCCTTGAGCAAGGCACTTAGCCCCAATTTGCTCCAGGGACCTCATATTACTATGGCGAACCCTGTAAAGCAGCAAATTTAACTGCACATATCCTGTGTATGTGACTAGCATTTTTTTTATGAACTTTCTGCACCACGTCATATGTATTTCGTAATGTAGACTTCCAAACTCTATTACCATCTAAATTAGTTATCACTAAGTAGTTACTATGTAAAAAAAAAAAATAATCTTATCTTAATGTGTCATCTTTAATGTTATCCTGCCTAATCACAAACAATAGATACATTTTGCATTGGTATTAAAACCCCTAGAGTTAATAAATTACACACCCGTTAAACATAGTGGATGAAATAAATAACAGTCATCAGATTAATGAAAGTAAATTCACGTCAAACTAGGAGAGATCTGAAGTTTTTGTGGGAAGAAGTCAAGCCCCACGGGACGCATCTGAAGTTGTTATCGCTGATGTGCCAACTTCTGTCTGTAGCGTCCGAACCATTTGGGCAACAAACTAATATGACCCCACTATGGAAAGTAATCGTGTTCTCCATTTTGTTCTATGTGTCGCTGGACTCTGAAGACAACAAAGGACCCGTAAAAACATTTTTATGGAAGTAGTTTTGTGCTCTGCCACATAAAAAAGGGGTTAAATATGCATAATAAAAAAATATAAATTTTATAGCAGAGCTTTTTTATATCTCCTCGACATAAGACAGAGACTTTATAAACTTATTGTTGTGATTTATGTTTTCTGTCTTTCTGTCTGGCTGTCTGTTTTGCCATTGTATGACAATCTTTAAAAATAAAAAAAATTGTTAGCTTAGTAGAACTAAAACTATTTCCGTACTTCCATAATTTTTGAAAAACTGGTACCGTGTTACCTTCAGACGAGTCCAGTCCATCGTGTTCGTGATAGTCTCATCTTTCCACGGTGTGGTCATATTCGTTTTTAGGCCAAACCGTTCACCACAGAGGTTTTCGTGAGAAAAACGACTTTCGGGATGTCTCCTGGTCTGACAAACAACCCTTTAGCTCTGGATTGAGACAGAGACAGTGCTTCTACACCTGCATTGCTTGCTGTTTGAGGTTTTAGGCTGGGTTTCTGTACAGCACTTTGAGATATCAGCTGATGTACGAAGGGCTATATAAATACATTTGATTTGATTTGATTTGATTTAGATATCTCTAGATCAGGGTTTCCGAAACTCGGTCCTCTGGACCCGAAAAGGGGCACGTTTTGTTTTTTGCCCTAGCACTACAGAGCTGATTAAAATAATCAACTAACGTAAACTAACTCACTTTTGTACATAACGCTGGTCCGTAAAATTGACCTTGTTTTAGCACCCCAAAAACGTAATACTTCCAGATCAACTGTAATGTCAATACAATTGTAAAGCACAATTTCTCCCCTTTCCAATAAAATCATTGACAAGACCTTCATGATGCCAATCTCTGCATGATTCAAGATGGCAATGTGCTCCGTCGGGTCTTTTTAAAAATGGCGTGTCGGGAAGCTAAATCTATTGCGTGGTAGTGAGAGATGTTGTGTGGGGAAACAACTTTTTTCACTCGATCTGTCCAACTTATCACCTTATTGCCACTAAAATGTAAATAAAACACTATAAAGAGTTTATATATTGTGTCATTACATACCAATTTGAAGGTTTGTGTTGAATTTGAATCTGGTTTTTAGGGCGGTGCTAAAGTGATCATCAGAAGTAAACAGCGGCTTTTGAGAGTCATGATAGCTTGCAGTGATGACGCAAAAAATGACTAGGTATCCCCCCCCTTACCCTGTCCCTTTCTTGTTTTTAGACAGTGAGAGAAGTGCTACACCTGGTGGAGAGAGGTTGTACGACAGAATTAGTTGGTTTATGCGTGCTGTACGTTACGCCATGACACGTCAAGATGTAATATACAGCGTCGGAGGGGTCAGTTTTTCAACTTTCTCCAATACTATAGAGCCATTAAACATGTCAATCAACGCTTGAATAGAAACGTAGTTCACACCCCAGATTTTGATTTCAAAATAGTCCCATTAGTTTTCTTTGCAGCCTCGTTTGAATGTCGCGGTTGCGCACATGTGTACGGAATGGGGTTAGCGTACATTAGTCATCAAGCTTTGATCATTTAAATCAGCTGTGTACTGTTGGGGCAACAACCAAAATGTGCCCCCAGGGGGAGCTCAGGACAGGGTTTGGGAATCGCTGCTGTAACTGAAACAGACAGATTTTGATGGATATGTTAATTAGATTGACACATGAGTGCATCAATCGAATCCTAGGGATTAAATGGAGTAATAAGACTCTTTGAAATGTAGACATTCCAAAGACATTCTTGTATTCACAGAGATCCAGCGCTTCTAATGTGAATTAACAGACCAAACGAGTGACACGGCTCTGAGGCCTGGTTAGTCCTGCTCTTCTTTATGTGTGTGTGTGTGATGGTTATTTCACTCAGTAAATTCCAGAATAATTTCCTTCTCCAGGGAAAAGAACCTCACCCGTGAAAGACACAAGAAACTCCCGGGTGAACGCGGTGCCCTTCCAGATACCTCTGATATTCAGATGGAGGTGCAGAATGCCCTAAAGCGCAGGAGAGGCTCAAAGATGAGAACTATTCCTCATTTGCATTAGCCACTTGACATTTCCTAAAGGTTGGCATGAATCAACGCCGGCTTGAGGAACTGGTCCAGTTTCTGTGTCATTTTTATTTTATCAGCCATTGAGCATTCAGGACACACTCAACAGTAAGTAGTCCAAAGTACAAGGACACACACGCACGCACGTATGCACATGCCTACACACCTCCCTCTTCACCTGGATCCTAGACTTCCTCACGTGACGCTGCCAGGTGGTGAGGGTAGGCAACAACACATCCGCCACACTGACCCTCAACACGGGGGCCCCTCATGGATGCGTGCTTAGTCCCCTCCTGTACTCCCTGTTCCATGGCTACGTGGCCACGCACAACTCCAACAGCAAGATTACATTTGCAGATGACACGATGGTGGTAGGCCTGATCACAGACGACGATGTGACTGCCTATAGGGAGGAGGTCAGAGACATGGCTATGTGGTGCCAGGACAACAACCTCTCCATCAATATCAGCAAGACAAAGGAGCTGATTGTGGACTACAAGAAACAGAGGGGCTGTAGTGGAGCGGGTCGAGAGCTTCAAGTTCCTAGGTGTCCACATCACTTAGGACCTGTCATGGTCCACACACAGCATCACAGTTGTGAAGAGGACACAACAATGCCTCTTCCCCCTCAGGAGTCTGAAAAGATTTGGCATGGGCCCTCAGATCTTCAAAAATTCTAAAGCTGCACTGTTGAGACTATCTTGACTGACTGCATCACAGCTTGATATGGCAAGCTTGGCATCCGACTGCAAGGCGTACAGAGGGTAATGCGCATGGCCTAGTACATCACTGGGACCGACTTTCCTTCCATCCAGAACCTCTAAACCAGGCGGTGTCAGATGAAGGCCCTAAAAATTCTCAAAGACTCCAGCCACCCAAGTCACAGACTGTTCTCTCTGCTACCGCACGGCAAGTGGTATTGATGTATATTCTGGAACCAACAGGACCATGAACAGCTTTTACCATAAGACTGATAAATTGTTAGTTTGGGTACATATTTGATTAACTATTTGCAATGACCCTTTTTATACTAACTTTTTTGACTCATCACATACGTTGCTGTTACTGTTGACTATCTTTCATTTAATTCCAAGTTACATCTAGATATCAACCTCAACTACCTCGTACCCCTGTACATTGACTCAGTACTGGTAACCCATATACACTGCTCAAAAAAATTAAGGGAAAACTTAAACAACACAATGTAACTCCAAGTCAATCACACTTCTGTGAAATCAAACTGTCCACTTCAGAAGCAACACTGATTGACAATAAATGTCACATGCTGTTGTGCAAATGGAATAGACAACAGGTGGAAATTATAGGCAATTAGCAAGACACCCCCAATAAAGGAGTGGTTCTGCAGGTGGTGACCACAGACCACTTCTCAGTTCCTATGCTTCATGGCTGATGTTTTGGTCACTTTTGAATGCTGGCGGTGCTTTCACTCTAGTGG